>NC_080719.1:527500-537500 GCF_019097595.1 Hemibagrus wyckioides
TCTTGAACCCCGAATGGTCTCTGCCATCGCTGCTCAATTTGAGTAGAATAATGATTTTTAATGTCCACACATGGCTTCCTGTGACCTTATTCAATCTCAGAGCCTGATCAGGAAATATATCGATTCAATTACGACCCCATGACAAGCTCACGGAGGACGAGAGGAAAAAAGGTCAGCATACATCTCAAAATGTAAATCTTAACAACGGCTTCTGGGTTTGCAGAAAGAAAAAAAAAGCTATTATCAAATGCCATTTGGGTCTAAAGACACGGAGAGACTTCTTTATTCTCTCTCTCAGTCTCTGTCTCTCTCTCTCTCGCGCGCGCTCTCTCTCTCTCTCTCTCTGTTGTGTAGTTGTGTTGTATTGTGTTATTTTGTTGTGCAATATCTTGTGTCTCTGCGACCCTGTGTGTGTGTATGTGTGTGTGTGTGTGTGTGTGTCAGACTGACAGGATGTTTCATTGATGAATTGCTGTGTGTGTGTGTTTTTTTTTTCTCAGGATCAGGTTTTTTGTGCGTTTTATTTTTGGTTAAAAGTGTAACAGCATGCTCAGATTGCAGCAGAACGAATTACATGCACATCACAAACGGCTGCTAATTCTTAGTTTGGTCATTAAAAACTCATTAAAATTAAAGTGTTCATTTACATACCTCTGTGTGCTGCATGTTAAATTATTAATTGAAGATAAATAAATGAGTGTAATTTGGAGGAATAAATGGAGGGACGTGGAACCTGCAGAGCCGAGCTGATTGTGTTTTTATTGACATTGAGGACATGGAGAGGAAGAGGAGGAGGAGGAGGAGGAGGAAGAGACACTGGAGCTGAGGGTTTGTTTACCTTCACTTTCTCTGCAATTACCTCGAGAGCTTTAAGGGAGCCATACACAAGACAGATGTGTGCTAACGACACGCTGAGGGTTTACAGAGGAAGGTCATGAGATCTGTTAAAGTGCTGGACAGCAGCAGCAGCTCCTCATGGCAGAGAGACAGAAATGCCGTCAGAACATGAGCTGCCCATGGCTTTGCATTCAGCAGAATCCTTTTTCCCCTTAGATCAGGACTCTAGCAGTTAAGTGAGTTCAACATATGAAGGTTTTTTTCATTCTTTGAGCCCATTCTCACCCATTTTCATGAAGCTCCGCCCCCTGAGCCTACAGTGGTGCTGTCTATGAAATGATGGACAGGATTCACATCCAAACACAAACACGCGATCTAAAGCAGTGGTCAGTCTTCCAGATTACTTTAGGATATTTCTTTAGGTTATTTATACAATTAAGGAATAAAAAAAATCAATTAGACCTTTAAACAACACACTATAAGATTCGAAGCACTCATTTGCTGTACAGCGCCTTTTCCTCTTTTCTCCAGATGCACGGTTTGGTGACTGCAGCCCCTTTTTTTTGAATCACTTCATTAATTAAATGGAATAGGAAAAGGTTCGGAGCTAATGGATTACGCGGGGGCCTGATGGCTCAGACATGTTTACCGGAGGTCACATTTCATTTGCTGCCTGTGTCAAGCGAATAGCTGCTGGACCCTCTGAGGCAGGCCAATCAATGTCTCCGTGCCCAAGCCCTCAAATGAATCCATTAAAGTTATGCAGACGCATCCTGCCTCGGCGCTGACGGGAAAGGGGAGAAAAGTCTCCTGATACCTCGGATAGAAATTAGCCATGAATTAGGCGAGAGACTTGGCTGGGGCTGGAAGCAGGCCAAAGTGGAATTAATAGGCCATCAGTGCCTCTTGTGTGTTAAATCCCATTTGTTCACCACGTTTTATGAAAGATTTTTCCCCTTCACTGGGCGCAGCCTGGCACGTGGGACCTCCTTGCTCCTCAGCACAGAAACCTCACATGTTAAACACAGCTTCAGATAGACAGGAACGGAGAGCGAACTTTAATTCTGCTTGTTCACAACTCACCAGATCAGACAGACCAATCCCCAAACTTATCATTTCTGTCCTGTGAGTGGTGCCACTTCAGCTCCGGGTCATTATTTCCCTTCAGTGTGGATGGCTACACCGGCTAATTATCCTGCGTATACATTATAAAAGTGGAGCATCTCTTGGTACATGTGACTCAGAGCGGCCGTGAAGCTCACGCTGTCTGCAGCTTTCCCTTCGTCCCACTCCGTTTTCAAGGTGTGCATAATTTATTGGTGTGTTTCTCCACTGCTTAATAAACTGGGCGAGACTCTTCCTCCTCCTGCTGTCCTTTCTCTCCTCACCTGGCTGCTGCTGACCATAGCCATGTCCTTTAAAGACCAATTAGCAGCCTTTCTTTGGTGCAGTGGAATCGTTTAAACTGATGGACCAGGCTGATTTTCTCTGGCTGAAGGTTTGTTCACACTGAAGAGCAGAGCTCTAGTTTTCTCCAGCTGAGTTTTCTCATCATCACAGTCACCATCATCACAGTCCTCATCATCATCATCATCATCATCATCATTACAGTCATCATCATCATCACAGTCCTCATCATCATCATCATCATTACAGTCATCATGTCACTGACACACCTGAACTCACAAACAAAATACAACACAAGTCTACCTCAAAATCGTCTGAAATCAAGCATTTATACAGACCAAAAGAGAGCAGCTGAGGAAGAGAACACGCATCAGATCAGCGGAACACTCTGACCATCTAAACAACACTCTAACCAACACACTGACCATCTAAACAACACTTTAACCAACACACTGACCATCTAAACAACACTTTAACCAACACACTGACCATCTAAACAACACTCTAACAATCTAACCAACACTCTGACCCTGACTCTGACCTTGTATTCAGCATTCCCAGGATAGACTCCATCAGCACACTCACAGATGAAACACCCGTGTCCTTCAGCAGTGCAGTGATTAGATTCAAAGTTGTAGGTTCAAGGCCCAGACATAGTCTTCTGGATATGAGGCATGATCGTCACCATCACCATCAGAACCACCACCACCATCTCTACCACCATCAACATCATCACCATCACCACCAACTTTACCAACATCACCATCAACATCATCACCATCACCACCAACTTTACCAACATCACCATCAACATTATCACCATCATTACCATCTTCATCATCATCACAGTCACCATCATCATCATCACAGTCACCATCATCACAGTCATCATCATCAGTCATCATCACAGTCATAACCATCATTATCACAGTCACCATCATCACCACAATCATCATCATCATCATCATCATCACAGATCATCACAGTCACCATCATCACCATTATCATCACCACAGTCACCATCATCATCATCATCATCATCATCACAGTCATAATCATAATCATCACAGTCACCATCATCATCATCACAGTCATAATCATAATCATCACAGTCACCATCATCATCATCACAGTCATAACCATAATCATCACAGTCACCATCATCATCATCACAGTCACCATCATAACCATCATCACAGTCACCATCATCATCATCATCATCATCACAGTCACCATCATCACCATTATCATCACCACAGTCACCATCATCATCATCATCATCATCATCATCACAGTCATAAGCATAATCATCACAGTCACCATCATCATCATCACAGTCACCATCATAACCATCATCACAGTCACCATCATCATCATCACAGTCACCATCATCATCATCATTATCATCATCATCATCATCACAGTCACCATCATTATCATCATCATCACAGTCACCATCATCATCATCATTATCATCATCATCATCACAGTCATCATCATCATCACAGTCACCATCATCATCATCATCACAGATCATCACAGTCACCATCATCACCATTATCATCACCACAGTCACCATCATCATCATCATCATCATCACAGTCATAATCATAATCATCACAGTCACCATCATCATCATCACAGTCATAATCATAATCATCACAGTCACCATCATCATCATCACAGTCATAACCATAATCATCACAGTCACCATCATCATCATCACAGTCACCATCATAACCATCATCACAGTCACCATCATCATCATCATCATCATCACAGTCACCATCATCACCATTATCATCACCACAGTCACCATCATCATCATCATCATCATCATCACAGTCATAAGCATAATCATCACAGTCACCATCATCATCATCACAGTCACCATCATAACCATCATCACAGTCACCATCATCATCATCACAGTCACCATCATCATCATCATTATCATCATCATCATCATCACAGTCACCATCATTATCATCATCATCACAGTCAACATCATCATCACAGTCACCATCATCATCATCATCATCATCATCACAGTCACCATCATCATCATCATTATCATCATCACAGTCATCATCATCATCACAGTCACCATCATCATCATCATCATTATCATCATCATCATCACAGTCACCATCA
The DNA here is from genome assembly GCF_019097595.1 of Hemibagrus wyckioides. Taxonomy (NCBI): domain Eukaryota; kingdom Metazoa; phylum Chordata; class Actinopteri; order Siluriformes; family Bagridae; genus Hemibagrus; species Hemibagrus wyckioides. The sequence continues at coordinate 531,899 of NC_080719.1, forward strand.
TTATCATCATCATCACAGTCATCATCATCATCACAGTCACCATCATCATCATCATCACCATCATCATCATCATCACAGTCACCATCATCACCATCATCACAGTCACCATCATTATCATCATCATCACAGTCACCATCATCATCACAGTCACCAACATCGCCATCACCATCATCATCACTGTCATAACCATCAACACCACAGTCATCATCATCATCATCACAGTCACCATCATCATCATCATCATCATCACAGTCACCATCATCACCATCATCACAGTCATAACCATCATCATCACCACTATCATCATCATCACAGTCACCATCATCACAGTCATCATCATCATCACTATCATCATTACAGTCATCATCACATCATCATCACAGTCATCATCACTATCACTGTCACCATCATCACTATCATCATCATCACAGTCACCATCATCACAGTCATCATCATCATCAGAGTCACCATCATCACTATCATCATCATCACAGTCATCATCATCATCACAGTCACCATCATCACTATCATCATCATCAGTCACCATCATCACTATCATCATCATCACAGTCATCATCATCATCATCACAGTCACCATCATCACAGTCATCATCATCACAGTCACCATCATCACAGTCATCATCATCATCACAGTCACCATCATCACAGTCATCATCATCATCACAGTCACCATCATCACTATCATCATCATCACAGTCATCATCATCATCACAGTCACCATCATCACAATCATCATCATCATCACAGTCACCATCATCACTATCATCATCATCACAGTCACCATCATCACAGTCATCATCATCATCACAGTCACCATCATCACTATCATCATCATCACAGTCATCATCATCATCACAGTCACCATCATCATCACAGTCACCATCATCACAGTCATCATCATCATCACAGTCACCATCATCACAATCATCATCATCATCACAGTCACCATCATCACTATCATCATCATCACAGTCACCATCATCACAGTCATCATCATCATCACAGTCACCATCATCACAATCATCATCATCATCACAGTCACCATCATCACTATCATCATCATCACAGTCACCATCATCACAGTCATCATCATCATCACAGTCACCATCATCACTATCATCATCATCACAGTCATCATCATCATCACAGTCACCATCATCATTACAGTCATCATCATCACTGTCACCATCATCACTATCATCATCATCACAGTCACCATCATCATCACAGTCATCATCACTATCATCATTACAGTCATCATCACATCATCACTATCATCACTATCATCATCACAGTCACCTTCAGCACAGTCATCATCATCATCATCATTAGTCATCATCATCATTATCACAATCACCATCATCACAGTCATCATCATCATCATCATCATCATCACAGTCACCATCATCACAGTCCTCATCATCATCACAGTCCTCATCATCATTACAGTCATCATCATCATCATCATCATCACAGTCACCATCATCACAGTCCTCATCATCATCACAGTCATCATCACCATCATCATCACAGTCATCATCACAGTCATCATCACCATCATCATCACAGTCACCATCATCATCATTATCACAGTCATCACCATTATCATTATCACAGTCACCATCATCAGTCATCATTATCATCATCACCGTCATCATCACTATCATCATCACAGTCACCATCATCACAGTCATCATCATCATCATCATCACCATCATCAACATCATTACAGTCATCATCATCATCACATCATCATCACCATCATCATCACTATCATCATCATCACAGTCATCATCACCATCATCACTATCATCATCATCACAGTCATCATCACCATCATCACTATCATCATCACAGTCACCATCATCACAGTCATCATCACAGTCATCATTATCATCATCACCATAATCATCACAGTCACCATCATCATCATCACAGTCACCATCATCATCATCATCACAGTCACCATCATTAAAGTCAACATCATCATCATCACAGTCACCATCATCACAGTCATCATCACCATCATCATCATCATCACTATCATCATTACAGTCATCATCACCATCATCATCACAGTCACCATCATCACAGTCCTCATCATCATCATCATCATCATCATTACAGTCATCATCATCATCATCACAGTCCTCATCATCATCATCATCATTACAGTCATCATCATTACAGTCATAATCATCATCATCACAGTCCTCATCACCATCATCATTATCACAGTCACCATCATCACAGTCCTCATCACCATCATCATCACCATCATCACCATCATTACCACAGTCACCATCATCACAATCATCATCATCACCATCATCATTATCACAGTAACCATCATCAGTCATCATCACCATCATCATCACCATCACAGTCATCATCATCATCATCACAGTCACCATCATCACAGTCCTCATCACCATCATCATCATCATCACCATCATCACCATCATCAGTCATCATCATCATCATCATTACAGTCATCATCATCATCATCATCACAGTCACCATCATCACAGTCTTCATCATCATCATCATCACAGTCACCATCATCACAGTCTTCATCATCATCATCATCATCACCATCATCATCATCATTATCACAGTCACCATCATCACAATCATTATCATCATCACCATAATCATCACAGTCACCATCATCATCATCACAGTCACCATCATCATCATCACCATCACAGTCACCATCATCATCATCATCATCACAGTCACCATCATTAAAGTCAACATCATCATCACAGTCACCACCATCACAGTCATCATCACCACCATCATCATCATCACTATCATCACAGTCACCATCATCATCACAGTCATCATCATCATCACAGTCACCATCATTACAGTCATCATCATCACCATCATCATCACAGTTATCATCATCATCATCATCATTACAGTCATCATCACCATCATCATCACCATCATCACAGTCACCATCATCACAGTCCTCATCATCATCATCATCATCATCATCATTACAGTCATCATCATCACAGTCCTCATCATTACAGTCATCATCATTACAGTCATAATCATCATCATCATCACAGTCCTCATCATCATCACAGTCATCATCACCATCACAGTCATCACCATCATCATTATCACAGTCACCATCATCACAGTCCTCATCACCATCATCATCATCATCATCACCATCACAGTCATCATCATCATCATCACCATCACAGTCATCATCATCATCATCATCATCACAGTCACCATCACAGTCCTCATCACCATCATCATCATCACCATCTTCACAGTCATCATCATCATCATCATCATTACAGTCATCATCATCATCATCACAGTCACCATCACATCATCATCATCATCATCATCATCACAATCATCATCACAGTCACCATCATCACAGTCCTCATCATTACAGTCATCATCATCATCATCACAGTCACCATCACATCATCATCATCATCACAGTCACCATCATCACAGTCCTCATCACCATCATCATCATCATCATCACCATCATCAGTCACCATCATCAGTCTTCATCATCATCATCATCATCATCATCACAGTCACCATCACATCATCATCATCATCACAGTCACCATCATCACAGTCCTCATCACCATCATCATCATCACCATCACAGTCATCATCATCATCATCACAGTCACCATCACAGTCCTCATCACCATCATCATCATCACCATCTTCACAGTCATCATCATCATCATCATCATCATTACAGTCATCATCATCATCATCACAGTCCTCATCACCATCATCATCATCATCATCACCATCATCAGTCACCATCATCAGTCTTCATCATCATCATCATCATCATCACAGTCACCATCATCACAGTCCTCATCACCATCATCATCATCATCACCATCACAGTCATCATCATCATCATCACAGTCACCATCACAGTCCTCATCACCATCATCATCATCACCATCTTCACAGTCATCATCATCATCATCATCATCATTACAGTCATCATCATCATCATCACAGTCACCATCACATCATCATCATCATCATCATCACAATCATCATCACAGTCACCATCATCACAGTCCTCATCATTACAGTCATCATCATCATCATCATCACAGTCATCATCATCATCATCATCATCATCATTAGTCATCATCATCATCATCATCATCATCATCATCATCACAGTCACCATCATCATCATCACAGTCACCATCATCACAGTCATCATCACCATCATTATCACCATCATCATCACAGTCCTCATCATAATCACAGTCATCATCATCATCATCATCATCATCATCACATCATCATCATCATCATCATCATCAGCATCAGCATCACCATCACCCTGAGAAAGAAACTCAAATGAAAGCAGAAGCTGCTGTGTGCTGATAGTCAAGGACAGGACACGTCTGGCTCATGGTAAACAGCTGGTATCATCTGGACGCTCTGTGTGCAGCTTTTCCTCGTCGCTCTGGGCTTTTATTCTGACAATAAGCTCTTTATCACTGCTCCACACCATTCATTTAAAACCAGCACGAGGAAGCAATCAGACCTTAAGTAAGAGGATTCTCTGTGTTATTGTTCAGCAAAATACCATCACTTCATTTCCATAAAACATGCACGAGGAAGAGGGGGGCTGTGTGTGTGTGTGTGTATTTAGGTGGGTTTAGTGGGTGTTTAGTCATAACTAACTAATAGGACAAAAGAAAAGAAAAATCCTCACATTATTCTATTTATGACTTTAATCTTCGGCTCCTGTTCTGAGAGAGCAGCGTTTTTAATTATCCTGACTCTTTGTTCACAGCTGACCTTACACAACCTTTTATCTCTCTCTCTCTCTCTCTCTCTCTCTCAGATGACATTATGTTTGCCTTTCTTGTCTCTCTGCCCTGAACACCTCTGATTTAGCAACTCTTGACATATCCATTACACTCTACAGATTGGCTATTCTCTTCTTCCTGCTGTAGAAATGACTCTCTCTCTCTCTCTCTCTCTGTGTGTTTCTCTCTCTCTCTCTCTCTCTCTGATGCTTTTAGGTCAAAGTGGGTTCTAATTTTTATGACTTCTCCTCTATCATTATCTTTAAACTCTAGCAGAAGGAGTTCAGTCTGTTTTCAGGTCACAGTAATAACTCCATCAGAGCTGCTCTCAGGTCCGTGGGTGAATGTGAGTGTGTGTTCTATTAATAAATAAAGTTTATGGTCTCGAAAGCAAGCAGTTCGGTTCTGTGTAATAGGAAGGGTCTCATCACTGAAGCAGGTTTTAGAATAATGTGACTCTTCTGACCACTAAACTTTTGTTAAACATTTCATCTTGGTTTTTTTTTCATGTCCATTCTGAAATCTTTCAGAACTCAATTCTGATGAACAAAATCCTATTTTACTTAAAAGCAGTCATGACAGTCCTAAATGCTTCCTGCAGGATGCTGTGTGGTTCCTTCAGTTTCCTGTTCCTGCTTCAGCTCCTTCCTGCAGAAAACTTTAGAACCCTGATATCATTTCTAACCATATGTCCTGCGAGATATCAGCTCTCATAAAACATCTGTAGAGAAGTTAGAATA
>NC_080719.1:542500-580000 GCF_019097595.1 Hemibagrus wyckioides
TGAAGACTCACTCCTTACACACACACACACACATACACACACACACATACAGCACTGACACTGAAGACTCACTCCTTACACACACACACACACACACATACAGCACTGACACTGGAGACTCACTCCTTACACTTACACACACACACACACACACACACACACATACAGCACTGACACTGGAGACTCACTCCTTACACACACACACACACACACACACACACATACAGCACTGACACTGAAGACTCACTCCTTACACACACACACACACACATACACACACACACATACAGCACTGACACTGAAGACTCACTCCTTACACACACACACACACACACACACACACACACACATACAGCACTGACACTGAAGACTCACTCCTTACACACACACACACACACACACATACAGCACTGACACTGAAGACTCACTCCTTACACACACACACACACACACACACACACATACAGCACTGACACTGAAGACTCACTCCTTACACACACACACACACACACACACACACATACAGCACTGACACTGAAGACTCACTCCTTACACACACACACATACAGCACTGACACTGGAGACTCACTCCTTACACACACACACACACACATACACACACACACATACAGCACTGACACTGAAGACTCACTCCTTACACACACACACACACACACATACAGCACTGACACTGGAGACTCACTCCTTACACTTACACACACACACACACACACACACATACAGCACTGACACTGGAGACTCACTCCTTACACACACACACACACACACACACACACATACAGCACTGACACTGGAGACTCACTCCTTACACACACACACACACACACACACACACACACATACAGCACTGACACTGGAGACTCACTCCTTACACACACACACACACACACACACACACACACACATACAGCACTGACACTGAAGACTCACTCCTTACACACACACACACACACATACACACACACACATACAGCACTGACACTGGAGACTCACTCCTTACACACACACACACACACATACACACACACACATACAGCACTGACACTGGAGACTCACTCCTTACACACACACACACACACATACACACACACATACAGCACTGACACTGGAGACTCACTCCTTACACACACACACACCCACACAAATTTCTCCTTGCAGATGAAGCGTGTCACAGGTATTTAGTGTGTTTATGTGAAGCGGATGCTGTACACGTCTCAGTGAGTAATGACAGTGTATCAGAGCGAGTGTGTTAAATATAAATAAAGCAGTGATGTGAAGCTGCTCTACAGCAGTTAGAGAGAATTAAACACAGTTTTGTGTAACTTCAGTCAGGAGAATCTTCATGAAAACATCACCAGAACTGAACACTCAAGAGAAGGGCATCATGTCAGTGTCACGCCAGCGCCATGTTCCCTGATCAGACTTTTCCGCTGGTTTCCAGTGAGAGCCGTATTTTATCTCTTACAGAGACAGCAGCAGGATTAGTCGTATTTATCTCAAATGAAAGCATGTCTTTTGATGCAGTGTAACAGGGAGTGGAAATGCAAGCAGCGCAATAAAGCTGAAACTAATTCATTAGAGTGTGTGTGTGTGTGTGTGTTTTTGGGTCAATTTTAAGCAAAAAGCTTTAGTTCATCTAGTAAATAAATCAAACCCAATACACCTGATAAAAACCTAATACCTGGAGGGGGCGGGGTTACATGTGGGAGGAGTAACACATTTAATCCCACCCACATCTATAATGTTGTATCACTGTGCAGTTGTATCACTGGACCGGAACTGGACCTCCACCTTCATTTTTTCAAGACAATTTAATTGCTAGTGTAATTCACACTTACACTCTGCAGCTCACTTCAGATTATTTTAGAAATGTCTGTAATTAAGATTCTTTTCATTCAATGTCTTCTTTTTACTGACTTTAAATCTTATAAATTAATATAGAATCCAGCGTGACGTATTGAGTTTATATGAAACTGTCTCAACACTGTTCCTCACTCTGAGATAACGAGATAAACATGAGCTAAAGACCAGAAGCGAGTGTTACTGAGACACGCCCTGTTCTAAACAAACTCCGCCCCCACGTGTGTAACTCTCAAGTAACTTCTGAACAGTAAAACAGTGCTGAATCTGAAGTGTGCTAGAAGTCCACTCAGAACAAAGCCTTAGAGATCAGGCTTTAGGTCTCACCTGAAATCCAGAACCAAGGCCTGTGTCCAGACCTACAGCATCACTGACTGTAGAAATTAGGTTCTCTGTTAAACATCACAGACACTGGACTCCTTTTTCACAAGCAGTTCAGAGGAACAACAATAAAGAGCCACTAGACTCCACACTGGACCTTTGAAAGGCAGTGAAACATCTGAGCTGCAGACAAGAAGAGCTTCTGCAGGATCTTCACAAGAGCTTTCACACAGGGGTTGTGAGAGCAGAGGAGCAGCAAGGAGGCAGGGCAGGAGGACACTCTGTCCCCGTCTGAAGCAGTCAGCGGTTTGAGACGTCTCGTCCGTGTCTCCTTTCCCATAATGGAACAGAAAGTCGAGGAGCTGCTGTTTAGTCGCCAAACACAATTAACACGGTTTCTTTGTCCACATCAATACTGTTATTTGCATAGTGTATCGATCCAGAGTCCTTATAATCACAAAATGTTAATTGCACCAATTAATTCTCCATCTGTTTGTGCCCTTGTCTGCTCGCCTGGAGCGCTGAAGGTCAGAATGAAAATGAACTGCTCTTTCATTTTCCTGCAGAAAGAAAAAAAACAGACTTTTTTCCTCCCAAGACAATGCAGATCTCTGGGTTAAGGCCAAGCTTCCTTTATCATTATAATCGCTCCCCATGAGGAGCAGCTAATGGATTTGAAATCTTGTGATCTGATTTGTCCTTTTAAATGAGGTTTTTCTCGACTCGTTCATTAACAAGGTTCTGCACAGCGTCTCTGAAGAGCCCTGGCTTTTTGTGGCCCGAAAGCTGCAGCGTCCGCCTTCGTATCGACTAATAAGTCCTTGACGGAGCTCGGCGGCATGTTGTGTTTGATTCACGCTGGTGTTTAGCAGCATGTGTTGCTCTTGCTTTCGTCTGGCCTCGTTACGACCCGACGGAAGCCGACCTGAACGCCCTGCTGTCTGTTTCAGCTGATCGCAGTAATGAGTCTGAGAGAAGCTGTTCGGCGTGTCCGTGGATGATGGATGGATCGCCGCGGCTCTGTGGTGAATCAGAAACTCAGACAGAAAACCAGTCACGTTCGCTAACAGCAGCACGGCTTCACCGGGGCAGAGCGTCTGCACCTGAAAGAACATAATACAGTGTAAAAGTCAGATGGTCAGCTGATGATCAGAGTCTGTGAAGGACGTCACAGGGCAGAAGGTGTTAACACAACCCCAGGGTCCAGTATGTCTTTATCCCAGCCTCATGCAGGAAGTGTGAGATAATCTGACAGGAACGTCTCTGAACACACTGCATACATCCGGTGGCTGTTTTTGTTTGTTTTTGATTTCAACCACCATTTCACATTATTAATGAAATCCTACAGGAAACATCTACAAGCCAGGAAAACTCACAAGACTTGATTTTATATTTATTTAGCTCTGTCACAACAGATCTTTTAAAGTGGAACATTTTACAGAAAAATATCTCGTGTCAGAGAACCAGCATGTGAGTGAGAGAAGAAACAACATGAAGGAAGAGTACAGGTGATGAAATGATTCTAGTTAGTGAGCGAAGAGAATTGATGACATATTAAATGAAAAATAATTCACTGCAGATATTCAGTAAATGAAAATATCAGTGTATATATATGAGCTGCTTCCTGGTGTGACATGAGACACTCAAAAACTCACTCTAAAAAACTCACTCGAGCTCTTGATCCCTAAAAACCCCAACATTTATTTCATCTGCTTTACTGGTGATAACACATCTAACCTACACAGTAAACTAGGCTAGTTAGGTAGCTACTAGCTAAGACTGGTAAGAGCCTGTTAGTGTGTGAACCTCTTTCAGTACAAATAAGATTCAAGTGAGCGATTTATCTGTAAAAGTCAAATGAGAAACATCTTTATCTGATATCTATTAGACATGATGTAAACATCTCACATTAATTTCCTCCTCATGCTTCCTGAGGAGTTTAAACGAGACTCGTTCAGTTTTAGCAGCACTGAGGATTTTGTTTTTCATACACAGCTGAGTTTCTAGGTTAACATGTGTTTCTGTATGGCCTTTATGTGAAGAGACGTAACAGTTCAGTCCCTAAGACCTGCTTTCACATCATCAGCCTCATGATCAACATCAGCATCAGCAGTAGCATCATCATCTGACTTCAAAAACCATGATAATCGTCCTATTAAACACTGAGATAATGATCACTAACATTGAGACGCACTGATGTGTAATCCACACAGATCCTGAAAACCCATGAATTTCCATCTCTCTCTCTCCATCAGTCAGTCAGTCATCGGTCACGGCCGAGCGAGGAAGGAGTGTGCCTTCTGTAAAGTATGAATTTCAATCTCCTCCACCTGTGCCGCCCGCCAAATGAAAGGCCTGATTGCCTGCGATTGCGTATTTAAAATGCTTAATTCCTCCATTAGAAAAGCTATTTACATGAATTAGGGACAATTAGCATTTTCAGACCCATTTTCGGCTTTGTTCGTTTCGTCCATTAACATTTGAAAGTGTCGGCTGCCAGACACAAGAAAAGCTCGTTGATCTGACCGCTGCTGATCGTCACACGGAGCTCCTGCACCACGGACTCGCTCCAGAAGGAGCTGGCCTTGGCTGTCTGATCGACCGCAATTATATCTAATCATCACAAGCTATTCAGACAGAGAGAGAGAGAGAGAGAGAGAGAGAGAGCAGAAAAATGAAACAATGAACCCAGAGGTTGAAAATTAAAAACAATAAAATGAGAGAATTCCTAATGAATTATATTGTACCTTTAAGTTCTTTGTGGAGATACGACATAATCAGAGACAAGGTTTATCTGGAGAAAGAAATATTTTCAGGATAAAATACTACACTATACTGATACACTACACTAATAAATTAAAACACTACACTGATACACTACAACACTACACTGATACAATACACTGATACACTAAAACACTACACTGATACACTAAAACACTACACTGATACACTAAAACACTACACTGATACACTACACTGATACACTGATACAATACACTGATACACTAAAACACTACACTGATACAATACACTGATACACTAAAACACTACACTGATACACAAACACTACACTGATACACTACACTGATACACTACACTGATACACTAAAACACTACACTGATACACTACACTGATACACTACACTGATACACTGATACACTACACTGATACACTACACTGATACACTAAAACACTACACTGATACACTACACTGATACACTACAACACTACACTGATACAATACACTGATACACTAAAACACTACACTGATACACTAAAACACTACACTGATACACTACACTGATACACTAAAACACTACACTGATACACTAAAACACTACACTGATACACTACACTGATACACTAAAACACTACACTGATACACTACACTGATACACTACACTGATACACTAAAACACTACACTGATACACTACACTGATACACTACACTGATACACTACACTGATACACTAAAACACTACACTGATACAATACACTGATACACTAAAACACTACACTGATACACTAAAACACTACACTGATACACTAAAACACTACACTGATACACTACACTGATACACTAAAACACTACACTGATACACTACACTGATACACTGATACACTACACTGATACACTACACTGATACACTAAAACACTACACTGATACACTACACTGATACACTAAAACACTACACTGATACACTACACTGATACACTACACTGATACACTACACTGATACACTAAAACACTACACTGATACAATACACTGATACACTAAAACACTACACTGATACAATACACTGATACACTACACTGATACACTAAAACACTACACTGATACACTACACTGATACACTACACTGATACACTACACTGATACACTAAAACACTACATTGATACACTACACTGATACACTAAAACACTACACTGATACACTAAAACACTACACTGATACACTAAAACACTACACTGATACACTACACTGATACACTAAAACACTACACTGATACACTACACTGATACACTGATACAATACACTGATACACTACACTGATACACTACACTGATACACTACACTGATACACTAATACACTACACTGATACACTACACTGATACACTAATACACTACAGTGATACACTACACTGATACACTACACTGATACACTAAAACACTACACTGATACACTACACTGATACACTAAAACACTACACTGATACAATACACTGATACACTACACTGATACACTAAAACACTACACTGATACACTGATACACTACACTGATACACTAAAACACTACACTGATACACTAAAACACTACACTGATACACTACACTGATACACTAAAACACTACACTGATACACTACACTGATACACTAAAACACTACACTGATACACTACACTGATACACTGATACACTACACTGATACACTACACTGATACACTAAAACACTACACTGATACACTACACTGATACACTACACTGATACACTAAAACACTACACTGATACACTGATACACTACACTGATACACTAAAACACTACACTGATACACTACACTGATACACTAAAACACTACACTGATACACTAAAACACTACACTGATACACTACACTGATACACTAAAACACTACACTGATACACTACACTGATACACTAAAACACTACACTGATACACTACACTGATACACTGATACACTACACTGATACACTACACTGATACACTAAAACACTACACTGATACACTACACTGATACACTAAAACACTACACTGATACACTGATACACTACAGTGATACACTAAAACACTACACTGATACACTAAAACACTACACTGATACACTAAAACACTACACTGATACACTAATACACTACACTGATACACTACACTGATACACTAAAACACTACACTAATACACTAAAACACTACACTGATACACTACACTGATACACTACACTGATACACTACACTGATACACTAAAACACTACACTGATACACTAAAACACTACATTGATACACTACACTGATACACTAAAACACTACACTAAAACACTACACTGATACACTACACTGATACACTAAAACACTACACTGATACACTACACTGATACACTAAAACACTACACTGATACAATACACTGATACACTAAAACACTACACTGATACACTAAAACACTACACTGATACACTAAAACACTACACTGATACACTACACTGATACACTAAAACACTACACTGATACACTACACTGATACACTACACTGATACACTAAAACACTACACTGATACAATACACTGATACACTAAAACACTACACTGATACAATACACTGATACACTACACTGATACACTAAAACACTACACTGATACACTACACTGATACACTACACTGATACACTACACTGATACACTAAAACACTACATTGATACACTACACTGATACACTAAAACACTACACTGATACACTAAAACACTACACTGATACACTACACTGATACACTAAAACACTACACTGATACACTACACTGATACACTGATACAATACACTGATACACTAAAACACTACACTGATACACTACACTGATACACTAAAACACTACACTGATACAATACACTGATACACTAAAACACTACACTGATACACTGATACACTACACTGATACACTAAAACACTACACTGATACACTACACTGATACACTAAAACACTACACTGATACACTACACTGATACACTAAAACACTACACTGATACACTACACTGATACACTGATACACTACACTGATACACTACACTGATACACTAAAACACTACACTGATACACTACACTGATACACTACACTGATACACTAAAACACTACACTGATACACTACACTGATACACTACACTGATACACTAAAACACTACACTGATACACTACACTGATACACTAAAACACTACACTGATACACTAAAACACTACACTGATACACTACACTGATACACTAAAACACTACACTGATACACTAAAACACTACACTGATACACTAATACACTACACTGATACACTACACTGATACACTAAAACACTACACTAATACACTAAAACACTACACTGATACACTACACTGATACACTAAAACACTACACTGATACACTAATACACTACACTGATACACTACACTGATACACTACACTGATACACTAAAACACTACACTGATACACTAAAACACTACACTGATACACTAATACACTACACTGATACACTACACTGATACACTAAAACACTACACTGATACACTAAAACACTACATTGATACACTACACTGATACACTAAAACACTACACTAAAACACTACACTGATACACTACACTGATACACTAAAACACTACACTGATACACTACACTGATACACTAAAACACTACACTGATACACTAAAACACTACACTGATACACTACACTGATACACTAAAACACTACACTGATACACTACACTGATACACTAAAACACTACACTGATACACTACACTGATACACTAAAACACTACACTGATACACTAAAACACTACACTGATACACTACACTGATACACTACACTGATACACTAAAACACTACACTGATACACTACACTGATACACTACACTGATACACTAAAACACTACACTGATACACTGATACACTACACTGATACACTAAAACACTACACTGATACACTACACTGATACACTAAAACACTACAGTGATACACTAAAACACTACACTGATACACTACACTGATACACTAATACACTACACTGATACACTACACTGATACACTAAAACACTACACTGATACACTAAAACACTACACTGATACACTACACTGATACACTAAAACACTACACTGATACACTACACTGATACACTAAAACACTACACTGATACACTACACTGATACACTAATACACTACACTGATACACTACACTGATACACTAAAACACTACACTGATACACTACACTGATACACTACACTGATACACTAATACACTACACTGATACACTAAAACACTACACTGATACACTACACTGATACACTAAAACACTACACTGATACACTAATACACTACACTGATACACTAAAACACTACACTGATACACTAAAACACTACACTGATACACTACACTGATACACTAAAACACTACACTGATACACTACACTGATACACTACACTGATACACTAAAACACTACACTGATACACTACACTGATACACTAAAACACTACACTGATACACTAAAACACTACACTGATACACTACACTGATACACTAATACACTACACTGATACACTACACTGATACACTAAAACACTACACTGATACACTAAAACACTACACTGATACACTACACTGATACACTAAAACACTACACTGATACACTACACTGATACACTACACTGATACACTAAAACACTACACTGATACAATACACTGATACACTAAAACACTACACTGATACACTAAAACACTACACTGATACACTAAAACACTACACTGATACACTACACTGATACACTACACTGATACACTAAAACACTACACTGATACACTACACTGATACACTAAAACACTACACTGATGCACTAAAACACTACACTGATGCACTTAAACACTACACTGATACACTAAAACACTACACTGATACACTAAAACACTACACTGATACACTACACTGATACACTACACTGATACACTAAAACACTACACTGATACACTACACTGATACACTAAAACACTACACTGATACACTACACTGATACACTAATACACTACACTGATACACTAAAACACTACACTGATACACTACACTGATACACTAAAACACTACACTGATACACTACACTGATACACTAATACACTACACTGATACACTACACTGATACACTAAAACACTACACTGATACACTAAAACACTACACTGATACACTACACTGATACACTAAAACACTACACTAATACACTAAAACACTACACTGATACACTACACTGATACACTAAAACACTACACTGATACACTAATACACTACACTGATACACTACACTGATACACTACACTGATACACTAAAACACTACACTGATACACTAAAACACTACACTGATACACTACACTGATACACTAAAACACTACATTGATACACTACACTGATACACTAAAACACTACACTAAAACACTACACTGATACACTACACTGATACACTAAAACACTACACTGATACACTACACTGATACACTAAAACACTACACTGATACACTAAAACACTACACTGATACACTACACTGATACACTAAAACACTACACTGATACACTACACTGATACACTAAAACACTACACTGATACACTACACTGATACACTAAAACACTACACTGATACACTAAAACACTACACTGATACACTACACTGATACACTACACTGATACACTAAAACACTACACTGATACACTACACTGATACACTACACTGATACACTAAAACACTACACTGATACACTGATACACTACACTGATACACTAAAACACTACACTGATACACTACACTGATACACTAAAACACTACAGTGATACACTAAAACACTACACTGATACACTACACTGATACACTAATACACTACACTGATACACTACACTGATACACTAAAACACTACACTGATACACTAAAACACTACACTGATACACTACACTGATACACTAAAACACTACACTGATACACTACACTGATACACTAAAACACTACACTGATACACTACACTGATACACTAATACACTACACTGATACACTACACTGATACACTAAAACACTACACTGATACACTACACTGATACACTACACTGATACACTAATACACTACACTGATACACTAAAACACTACACTGATACACTACACTGATACACTAAAACACTACACTGATACACTAATACACTACACTGATACACTAAAACACTACACTGATACACTAAAACACTACACTGATACACTACACTGATACACTAAAACACTACACTGATACACTACACTGATACACTACACTGATACACTAAAACACTACACTGATACACTACACTGATACACTAAAACACTACACTGATACACTAAAACACTACACTGATACACTACACTGATACACTAATACACTACACTGATACACTACACTGATACACTAAAACACTACACTGATACACTAAAACACTACACTGATACACTACACTGATACACTAAAACACTACACTGATACACTACACTGATACACTACACTGATACACTAAAACACTACACTGATACAATACACTGATACACTAAAACACTACACTGATACACTAAAACACTACACTGATACACTAAAACACTACACTGATACACTACACTGATACACTACACTGATACACTAATACACTACACTGATACACTACACTGATACACTAAAACACTACACTGATACACTAAAACACTACACTGATACACTAAAACACTACACTGATACACTAAAACACTACACTGATACACTAAAACACTACACTGATACACTACACTGATACACTACACTGATACACTAATACACTACACTGATACACTACACTGATACACTAAAACACTACACTGATACACTACACTGATACACTAATACACTACACTGATACACTAAAACACTACACTGATACACTACACTGATACACTAAAACACTACACTGATACACTACACTGATACACTAATACACTACACTGATACACTACACTGATACACTAAAACACTACACTGATACACTAAAACACTACACTGATACACTACACTGATACACTAAAACACTACACTGATACACTACACTGATACACTACACTGATACACTAAAACACTACACTGATACACTACACTGATACACTAAAACACTACACTGATACACTGATACACTACACTGATACACTAAAACACTACACTGATACACTACACTGATACACTAAAACACTACACTGATACACTACACTGATACACTACACTGATACACTACACTGATACACTAAAACACTACACTGATACACTGATACACTACACTGATACACTAAAACACTACACTGATACACTACACTGATACACTAAAACACTACACTGATACACTAAAACACTACACTGATACACTACACTGATACACTAATACACTACACTGATACACTACACTGATACACTAAAACACTACACTGATACACTAAAACACTACACTGATACACTACACTGATACACTAAAACACTACACTGATACACTACACTGATACACTAAAACACTACACTGATACACTACACTGATACACTACACTGATACACTAATACACTACACTGATACACTACACTGATACACTAAAACACTACACTGATACACTACACTGATACACTACACTGATACACTAATACACTACACTGATACACTAAAACACTACACTGATACACTACACTGATACACTAAAACACTACACTGATACACTACACTGATACACTAATACACTACACTGATACACTACACTGATACACTAAAACACTACACTGATACACTAAAACACTACACTGATACACTACACTGATACACTAAAACACTACACTGATACACTACACTGATACACTACACTGATACACTAAAACACTACACTGATACACTACACTGATACACTAAAACACTACACTGATACACTAAAACACTACACTGATACACTACACTGATACACTAAAACACTACACTGATACACTACACTGATACACTAAAACACTACACTGATACACTAAAACACTACACTGATACACTACACTGATACACTACACTGATACACTAAAACACTACACTGATACACTAAAACACTACATTGATACACTACACTGATACACTAAAACACTATACTGATACACTACACTGATACACTACACTGATACACCACACTGATACACTAAAAGACTACACTGATACACTACACTGATACACTAAAACACTACACTGATACACTACACTGATACACTAAAACACTACACTGATACACTAAAACACTACACTGATACACTACACTGATACACTAAAACACTACACTGATACACTAAAAGACTACACTGATACACTAAAACACTACACTGATACACTAAAACACTACATTGATACACTACACTGATACACTAAAACACTACACTGATACACCACACTGATACAATAAAACACTACACTGATACACTAAAACACTACACTGATACACTACACTGATACACTACACTGACACACTAAAACACTACACTGATACACTACACTGATACACTAAAACACTACACTGATACACTACACTGATACACTAAAACACTACACTGATACACCACACTGATACAATAAAACACTACACTGATACACTAAAACACTACACTGATACACTACACTGATACACTACACTGACACACTAAAACACTACACTGATACACTACACTGATACACTAAAACACTACACTGATACACTAAAACACTACACTGATACACTAAAACACTACATTGATACACTACACTGATACACTAAAACACTACACTGATACATTAAAACACTACACTGATACACTGATACACTACACTGATACACTACACTGATACACTACACTGATACACTACACTGATACACTAAAACACTACACTGATACACTAAAACACTACACTGATACACTAAAACACTACACTGATACACTACACTGATACACTAAAACACTACACTGATACACAAACACTACACTGATACACTACACTGATACACTACACTGATACACTAAAACACTACACTGATACACTAAAACACTACACTGATACACTACACTGATACACTACACTGATACACTAAAACACTACACTGATACACTAAAACACTACACTGATACACTAAAACACTACACTGATACACAAACACTACACTGATACACTAAAACACTACACTGATACACTACACTGATACACTACACTGATACACTACACTGATACACTAAAACACTACACTGATGCACTAAAACACTACACTGATACACTAAAACACTACATTGATACACTACACTGATACACTAAAACACTACACTGATACACTACACTGATACACTAATACACTACACTGATACACTACACTGATACACTAAAACACTACACTGATACACTAAAACACTACACTGATACACTACACTGATACACTACACTGATACACTAAAACACTACACTGATACACTACACTGATACACTACACTGATACACTAAAACACTACACTGATGCACTAAAACACTACACTGATACACTAAAACACTACATTGATACACTACACTGATACACTAAAACACTACACTGATACACTAAAACACTACATTGATACACTACACTGATACACTAAAACACTACACTGATACACTAATACACTACACTGATACACTACACTGATACACTAAAACACTACACTGATACACTAAAACACTACACTGATACACTACACTGATACACTACACTGATACACTAAAACACTACACTGATACACTAAAACACTACACTGATACACTACACTGATACACTACACTGATACACTAAAACACTACACTGATACACTACACTGATACACTAAAACACTACACTGATACGCTACACTGATACACTAAAACACTACACTGATACACTAAAACACTATACTGATACACTACACTGATACACTACACTGATACACCACACTGATACACTAAAAGACTACACTGATACACTACACTGATACACTAAAACACTACACTGATACACTACACTGATACACTAATACACTACACTGATACACTACACTGATACACTAAAACACTACACTGATACACTAAAACACTACACTGATACACTACACTGATACACTAAAACACTACACTGATACACTAAAACACTACACTGATACACTAAAACACTACACTGATACACTAAAACACTACATTGATACACTACACTGATACACTAAAACACTACACTGATACACTACACTGATACACTAAAACACTACACTGATACACTAAAACACTACACTGATACACTAAAACACTACACTGATACACTAAAACACTACACTGATACGCTACACTGATACACTAAAACACTACACTGATACACTACACTGATACACTAAAACACTACACTGATACACTAAAACACTACACTGATACGCTACACTGATACACTAAAACACTACACTGATACACTAAAACACTACACTGATACGCTACACTGATACACTAAAACACTACACTGATACACTACACTGATACACTAAAACACTACACTGATACACTAAAACACTACACTGATACACTAAAACACTACACTGATACACTACACTGATACACTAATACACTACACTGATACACTACACTGATACACTAAAACACTACACTAATACACTAAAACACTACACTGATACACTACACTGATACACTACACTGATACACTAAAACACTACACTGATACACTAAAACACTACATTGATACACTACACTGATACACTAAAACACTACACTAAAACACTACACTGATACACTACACTGATACACTAAAACACTACACTGATACACTACACTGATACACTAAAACACTACACTGATACACTAAAACACTACACTGATAGACTACACTGATACACTAAAACACTACACTGATACACTAAAACACTACACTGATACACTACACTGATACACTACACTGATACACTAAAACACTACACTGATACACTACACTGATAGACTACACTGATACACTAAAACACTACACTGATACACTACACTGATACACTACACTGATACACTAAAACACTACACTGATACACTACACTGATACACTACACTGATACACTAAAACACTACACTGATACACTAAAACACTACACTGATACACTAAAACACTACACTGATACACTAAAACACTACACTGATACACTACACTGATACACTAAAACACTACACTGATACACTACACTGATACACTACACTGATACACTAAAACACTACACTGATACACTACACTGATACACTAAAACACTACACTGATACACTACACTGATACACTAAAACACTACACTGATACACTAAAACACTACACTGATACACTACACTGATACACTAAAACACTACACTGATACAATACACTGATACACTACACTGATACACTAAAACACTACACTGATACACTACACTGATACACTACACTGATACACTAAAACACTACATTGATACACTACACTGATACACTAAAACACTACACTGATACACTAAAACACTACACTGATACACTACACTGATACACTAAAACACTACACTGATACACTACACTGATACACTGATACAATACACTGATACACTACACTGATACACTAAAACACTACACTGATACACTACACTGATACACTAAAACACTACACTGATACAATACACTGATACACTACACTGATACACTAAAACACTACACTGATACAATACACTGATACACTAAAACACTACACTGATACACTACACTGATACACTACACTGATACACTAATACACTACACTGATACACTACACTGATACACTAAAACACTACACTGATACACTAAAACACTACACTGATACACTACACTGATACACTAAAACACTACACTGATACACTAATACACTACACTGATACACTAATACACTACACTGATACACTAAAACACTACACTGATACACTACACTGATACACTAAAACACTACACTGATACACTAAAACACTACACTAATACACTAAAACACTACACTGATACACTACACTGATACACTAAAACACTACACTGATACACTAATACACTACACTGATACACTACACTGATACACTAAAACACTACACTGATACACTAATACACTACACTGATACACTACACTGATACACTAAAACACTACACTAATACACTAAAACACTACACTGATACACTACACTGATACACTACACTGATACACTAAAACACTACACTGATACACTAAAACACTACATTGATACACTACACTGATACACTAAAACACTACACTAAAACACTACACTGATACACTACACTGATACACTAAAACACTACACTGATACACTAAAACACTACACTGATACACTAAAACACTACACTGATACACTACACTTATACACTGATACACTACACTGATACACTAAAACACTACACTGATACACTACACTGATACACTACACTGATACACTAAAACACTACACTGATACACTACACTGATACACTAAAACACTACACTGATACACTACACTGATACATTAAAACACTACACTGATACACTACACTGATACACTAAAACACTACACTGATACACTAAAACACTACACTGATACACTACACTGATACACTAAAACACTACACTGATACGCTACACTGATACACTACACTGATACACTAAAACACTACACTGATACACTACACTGATACACTAAAACACTACACTGATACACTGATACACTACACTGATACACTAAAACACTACACTGATACACTACACTGATACACTACACTGATACACTAAAACACTACACTGATACACTAAAACACTACACTGATACACTACACTGATACACTAAAACACTACACTGATACACTAAAACACTACACTGATACACTAATACACTACACTGATACACTACACTGATACACTAAAACACTACACTAATACACTAAAACACTACACTGATACACTACACTGATACACTACACTGATACACTAAAACACTACACTGATACACTAAAACACTACATTGATACACTACACTGATACACTAAAACACTACACTAAAACACTACACTGATACACTACACTGATACACTAAAACACTACACTGATACACTACACTGATACACTAAAACACTACACTGATACACTACACTGATACACTAAAACACTACACTGATACACTACACTGATACACTAAAACACTACACTGATACACTAAAACACTACACTGATACACTACACTGATACGCTACACTGATACGCTACACTGATACACTACAACGCTACACTGATACACTACACTGATACACTACAACGCTACACTGATACACTACAATGCTACACTACAACGCTACACTGATACACTACACTGATATACTACAACGCTACACTGATACACTACACTGATACACTACACTGATATACTACACTGATACACTACACTGATACACTACACTGATACACTACAACGCTACACTACAACGCTACACTGATACACTACACTGATACACTACACTGATATACTACAACGCTACACTGATACACTACACTGATACACTACACTGATACACTACACTGATATACTACAACGCTACACTGATACACTACACTGATACACTACACTGATACACTACAACACTACACTGATACACTACACTGATACACTACAACGCTACACTAAAACACTACACTGATACACTAAAACACTACACTAAAACACTACACTGATACACTACACTGATACGCTACACTGATACACTACAACGCTACACTAAAACACTACACTGATACACTAAAACACTACACTAAAACACTACACTGATACGCTACACTGATACACTACAACGCTACACTGATACACTACACTGATACACTACAACGCTACACTGATACACTACACTGATACACTACAACGCTACACTGATACACTACACTGATACACTACAACACTACACTGATACGCTACACTGATACGCTACAACACTACACTGATACGCTACAACACTAAACTGATACACTACACTGATACGCTACAACACTACAATGATACACTACTGATACACGTCTATCTGTGGGTGGTCCTGATTTGGTGTAGAGTAATAATCTGAAGCGATCTGGACTTTACTGTGGTGAAGAGAAAGCGCTCTGTTCATATTCACTCATTTACTCCTTTCTTCTGTTTGGCTTCAGTGAAAATTACAGGCTCTTATTAGAACTCGAACCCACAACTGCTGAGAGTTCAACACAACCAACCCAAAAAAAAAGCTGAGAAACACACACACTTCCAAACCATTTCTAAACGTCTCATTATTTCTTTAATTAATACAGACGTCTAACTCTAAATCTCAGGTTAATGTCAATACTAAGAATATATTTATTTATATAGAGCTTGTACATATAGCTTTATTTACACAGAGTAACAGGGCGGTCTTTATGATTACAGCCGCAGCTCTTCAGGACCTGGTTTAAGGTCATCTTCAGCTCTTCAGCTTTCCTGGAGACTTTAATATTCAGAAATTCTGTTTATTCTCTGTCCCGTGTGCGTCAGGCGTTCTCCAAGGCTGGTTAGAAGCATGAGGTCCTCCCTCGGTTTAATCACACGCTCTTAAACTCCTGCGGTTAGCAGCGAGGCAGTGGTTCAGGAGAACGGTTCGAGAGCGTGGCCTGGTCCAACCACACCACACATGAGGAAACCACACCGAGAGACTGAGCTCAGGACCTCCGTGTCTGTCTGATTCCAGTCTGGATATGTATTAAAGGATGTGGGGAAGACATGCTGGACACGCCTGTTTTAAAAACACTAGCGTGTATTACTGAGAGCTTTATATAATCAGACATCTGTGTCCAGAGTGCTTCGGTTCTTGAGGTGTTGATTAATTCTCTCTAACCACAGCTCTGACAGTACTGTAGGTTTAAATTCATACACTTACTCTGATCCCTTTAACAGCTCACTCACAGGGTTTTGTGTGTGTGTGTGTGTGGGTGGGTGGGTGTGTGTGTGGAAGGAGTCTCCAGTGTCAGTGCTGTGTATCAGTGTGTGTGTGTGTGTGTGGGTGTATGTGAAAGACTATTTAGAGCTGATAGAGAGACAGAATAAAGAGAGACTGCTGAGGGAAAGACTGTTAGAGCTGATAGAACGGAAGACACAACAGAAACCTGATTGATGAACATTAAATGTAACTATAAATGGACCAATTGTGGGTAAGGGCCTTACTCAGGGGCCCAGCAGTGACAGTGTGGTGGCCCTGGGATTCAAACTCACAACCATCTGATCAGTAGTCCAACACCTTCACCACTGAGTTACTACATCCCCAAATAATCAACTTTAAGGTTATGGATCACCCTGTCACTCAGTATTTTACTGTAACACACACACACACACTTCTCTATAAATACTAGTATTAATGATGTGTTCATGCTGCAGTAGTAATGAGGTAAAATCATGGTGTCAGACAGAGTCTACACACACCACTTCCCAATACTCAACTGAAACCTGCAGCAATCCAGCCAATAACTCAGAGTTCACCAAAGGACACAATCAAATGCCATTGTCTCCTCAGCTCACACAGATATATTGTACTGCGGCCCGCAATCCTCTTCCAATATGTTTAAGTCCAGAGTACAGACAAGAGGCACAGCCTCATATATCACCATGCTCTGCAGTAATTCTTCTCCGTCTCTCTCTCTCACACACACACACACACACACACACACACAGGTTCATCAGTCAGTGCAGTGAGATTCCACAAAAATAATATTAATTATAAAACAGAAGACTCCGTCCAGGGTGTATCCTGCCTTGATGCCCGATAATGCCTGAGATAGGCACAGGCTCCCCGTGACCCGAGTATAGATCGGATAAGCGGTACAGACAATGAAATAAAACAGTACATGACAGGGACAATAAGGAAACATGTATTAATACATATGCATGTATTAGCTGCAGATGCTAACAAATGCTGCTAGCTACGGAGGCCTAACTGAGAGAAAACACCAGTTTTAAATGTTAAACAGGACATTTCCTTCACTATTTTACAGAGAGACTTCATTTCAGCCCTTTCCTCATCTTCCCCAAGCGCGCTCCTCTCTGCAGAGTCAATCGGCGTAATTATCTTATTGATTCGCTTTAATTCACTTCGTCCCTTTATGATTATATTCTGATGTTGACTTTCCCCACGCGATGAATTTATTGTTATGATGTCAGTCTTGTTGACTCGTGTGATCTATGGATCATCAATACCATCGATTTCTTGGAAAGTTCATCTGTTTACTGACGACAGGCATATGAGCTTTTTACATTAAAGAAAAAAAAAGAAAACGAGGGAACAAAGGTAATGTGAACATAAGCAAAATGTCATGTGCTGAGACAGCTTCCTGTTTGTGTGACTGCAGGAGACACGGCACACAGCGACGTGAGAGTGCCCTGCTCCGGTCACTGACGTGTGATGTCCGGCAGCTCGGAGGTTAGAGGGATGGAGTCGTGATGTAAAGTCCAGAGGCAGAACATCCACCATGAAATCTGTACCTTCTATTACAATTTCACCAAAGAAGCCAACTTTAAATAAGAAGTCAAGCTAGCTTTAAATCAGAGAGTCAGTTCAACAAATTCAACAGAACTTCAGCCAGTAAACGTATTGTGATCTCTCGGACACGTAACTGATGTAACGTCTCTCACGTATAGATCACAGGACACGTTTCCTGCATGCTGGTGCTCACTGCTAAAGAAACCTGCTCCTCTTCCTCTGCAGAGAGTGGACACTTTACACTCCTGAGTCCTGAAGGAAAGTCAAAGAGGTCATGTTAGGTGCAAAGAGGAGGAATCGGTGCCATATGGAGCTCTGATCTGATCTCCTCTCCTGCTAATTGAGCTTGTCGCAGTCTGAAAGTCTGGTAAGATGTTGTGTAAATAAACAGCGGACGACGGCGGTGTGTTGTGACGGAACGCTGGCCTCTGAGAGCCGGAGGATATCCAGCATAAATCCAGCCCAGGGGAGCTGTAGAAAAGCTAATAATGTGTTATTGCAGCTCAGGTCTCTCCTATGGTCTCTCCATCAGCCAGACACGGTCACCTCACACAGGGCCAGGCGAGAGACAATGGCCAATAATGTGGAGAAACGGGAGGAGAGAGAGAGAGAGAGAGAGAGAGAGAGAAAGAGTTCAATCTGTAGCTATGTGCTCTGTGTATGGAAGAAATAGAAAATGAAGATCGACTTTACGGTAAGGGTTATCATCTGAAGAGGAAGTTCTGCAGGACGCCGGACAGCGAGCAGCTCACTGGTCTTTTAGCATCACCACATCCAGATCATTGTACAATTTGCAGTCAGGACTTTAATGATACAATCAGATGTTTTTAGTTGTATATGTTTAGTTGTGTTTATCATATGATCAGTATCAGTATTCTGGTGGAGGTGTGTTGTGCAGAGCAGCGTGTTAAACAGGAATACTGGAATAATCCGTCACTGAGATTTAATGTGCTACAGTAACGTGACTATTTTAATCTCAAAACTCAGCAGACTCCTGAGAATACAAAGACCTCCTGTGTTTAAAAAAATCTTGCATTACTATAAAGTGTTACAGCTCTTCAGAGGTACAGCACTACTACAGAGTTACAGCTGTACAGAGTTACAGCTGTACAGAGTTACAGCTGTACAGAGTTACAGCTCTACAGAGTTACAGTTCTACAGAGTTACAGCTGTACAGAGTTACAGCTCTACAGAGGTACAGCTCTACAGAGTTACAGTTCTACAGAGTTACAGCTCTACAGAGTTACAGTTCTACAGAGTTACAGTTCTACAGAGTTACAGTTCTACAGAGTTACAGCTCTACAGAGTTACAGCTCTACAGAGTTACAGCACTACTACAGAGTTACAGCTGTACAGAGTTACAACTGTACAGTTACAGCTCTACAGAGTTACAGCACTACTACAGAGTTACAGCTGTACAGAGTTACAGCTGTACAGAGTTACAGTTCTACAGAGTTACAACTGTACAGTTACAGCTCTACAGAGTTACAGCACTACTACAGAGTTACAGCTCTACAGAGTGACAGCTCTAAAGAGTTACAGCTCTATAGAGTTATAGCTATACAGAGTTACAGCTGTACAGAGTTACAGCTCTACAGAGTTATAGCTGTACAGAGTTACAGCTCTACAGTTACAGCTCTACAGAGTTACAGCTCTACAGAGTTACAGCTCTACAGAGATACAGCTCTACAGAGATACAGCTCTACAGAGTTACAGCTCTACAGAGATACAGCTCTACAGAGATACAGCTCTACAGAGATACAGCTCTACAGAGTTACAGCTCTACAGAGATACAGCTCTACAGAGTTACAGCTCTACAGAGTTACAGCTCTACAGAGTTACATCTCTACAGTGTTACAGCGCTACAGAGTTAGTGCTAAAGCGCTACAGCTCTACAGAGATACAGCGCTATAGTGTTACAGCGCTACAGAGTTACAGCTCTACAGAGTTACAGCTCTACAGAGTTACAGCTCTACAGTTACAGCTCTACAGAGTTACAGCTGTACAGAGTTACAGCTCTACAGTTACAGCTCTACAGTTACAGCTCTACAGTTACAGCTCTACAGAGTTACAGCTCTACAGAGTTACAGCTCTACAGAGTTACAGTTCTACAGAGTTACAACTGTACAGTTACAGCTCTACAGAGTTACAGCACTACTACAGAGTTACAACTGTACAGTTACAGCTCTACAGAGTTACAGCACTACTACAGAGTTACAGCTGTACAGAGTTACAGCTCTAAAGAGTTACAGCTCTACAGTTATAGCTATACAGAGTTACAGCTCTACAGAGTTACAGCTCTACAGAGTTATAGCTGTACAGAGTTACAGCTCTACAGTTACAGCTCTACAGAGTTACAGCTCTACAGAGTTACAGCTCTACAGAGATACAGCTCTACAGAGATACAGCTCTACAGAGTTACAGCTCTACAGAGTTACAGCTCTACAGAGTTACAGCTCTACAGAGATACAGCTCTACAGAGTTACAGCTCTACAGAGTTACAGCTCTACAGAGATACAGCTCTACAGAGTTACAGCTCTACAGAGTTACATCTCTACAGTGTTACAGCGCTACAGAGTTAGTGCTAAAGCGCTACAGCTCTACAGAGTTACAGCGCTATAGTGTTACAGCGCTACAGAGTTACAGCTCTACAGAGTTACAGCTCTACAGAGTTACAACTCTACAGTTACAGCTCTACAGAGTTACGGCTCTACAGAGTTACAACTCTACAGTTACAGCTCTACAGTTACAGCTCTACAGAATTACAGCTCTACAGTGTTACAGCTCTACAGAGTTACAGCTCTACAGAGTTACAGTTCTACAGAGTTACAACTGTACAGTTACAGCTCTACAGAGTTACAGCACTACTACAGAGTTACAACTCTACAGAGATTCAGCTCTACAGAGTTACAGCTGTACAGAGTTACAGCTCTACAGAGATACAGCTCTACAGAGTTACAGCGCTACAGAGTTACAGCGCTACAGAGTTGCAGCTCTACAGAGTTACAGCTCTACAGAGTTACAGCACTACTACAGAGTTACAGCTCTACAGAGTTACAGCACTACAGAGTTACAGCACTACTACAGAGTTACAGCTCTACAGAGTTACAGCACTACAGAGTTACAGCACTACTACAGAGTTACAGCTCTACAGAGTTACAGCTGTACAGAGTTACAGCTGTACAGAGTTACAGCTCTACAGAGATACAGCTCTACAGAGTTACAGCGCTACAGAGTTGCAGCTCTACAGAGTTACAGCTCTACAGAGTTACAGCTCTACAGAGATACAGAGCTAAAGCGCTACAGCTCTACAGAGTTACAGCTCTACAGTGTTACAGCACTTCAGAGTAACAGCTCTACAGTGTTACAGCGCTACAGAGTTACAGCTCTACCGAGTTACAGCTCTACAGAGTTAGTGCTAAAGCGCTACAGCTCTACAGTGTTACAGCTCTACAGAGTTGCAATGCTACAGAGTTACAGCTCTACAGTGTTACAGCTCTACAGAGATACAGCTCAACAGTGTTACAGTGCTAGAGTTACAGCTCTACAGAGTTAGAGCTAAAGTGCTGCAGTGCTAAAGTGATACAGCTCTACAGAGTTACAGCGCTACAGAGTTACAGCTCTACAGAGTTACAGCTCTACAGATTTAAAGCTCTACAGAGTTAAAGCGCTACAGCTCTACAGAGTTACAGCTCTACAGATTTACAGCTCTACAGATTTAAAGCTCTACAGAGTTACAGCTCTACAGAGTTAGAGCTAAAGCACTACAGCTCTACAGAGTTACAGCTCTACAGAGTTACAGTGCTACAGAGTTACAGCTCTACAGAGTTAGAGCTAAAGCGCTACAGCGATACTGAGTTACAGCTCTACAGAGTTAGAGCTAAAGCACTACAGTGCTACAGAGTTAGTGCCAAAGCACTACAGCTCTACAGTGTTACAGCGCTACAGAGTTACAGCTCTACAGAGTTACAGCTCTAGAGTTACAGCTCGACAGAGTTACAGCTCTACAGTGTTACAGCTCTACAGAGTTACAGCTCTACAGAGTTACAGTTCTACAGTGTTACAGCTCTACAGAGTCACAGCACTACCGAGTTAGAGCTGAAGCGCTACAGAGTTAGAGCTAAAGCGCTACAGCTCTACAGAGTTACAGCGCTATAGTGTTACAGCGCTACAGGAGTTACAGCTCTACAGAGTTAGTGCTAAAGCGCTACATCTCTACAGAGTTACAGCTCTACAGAGTTACAGCTCTACAAAGTTAAAGCTCTACAGAGTTACAGCTATACAGAGTTAGTGCTAAAGCGCTACAGCTCTACAGAGTTACAGCTCTACAGTTAGAGCTAAAGCACTACAGAGTTACAGCTCTACAGTTAGAGCTAAAGCGCTACAGAGTTACAGCTCTACAGTGTTACAGCTCTACATAGTTACAGCTCTACAGAGTTACAGCTTTACAGTGTTACAGCTCAACAGAGTTAGAGCTAAAGCACTACAGCTCTACAGAGTTACAGCTCTACAGTGTTACAGCACTACAGAGTTACAGCTCT
Source organism: Hemibagrus wyckioides (assembly GCF_019097595.1). NCBI lineage: Eukaryota > Metazoa > Chordata > Actinopteri > Siluriformes > Bagridae > Hemibagrus > Hemibagrus wyckioides. Next base: position 568,553 of record NC_080719.1, read on the forward strand.
ACAGTGTTACAGCTCTACAGAGTTACAGTGCTAGAGTTAAAGCTCTACAGAGTTAGAGCTAAAGCACTACAGCTCTACAGAGTTACAGTTCTACAGTGTTACAGCTCTACAGAGTTACAGCGCTACAGAGTTAGAGCTAAAGCACTACAGAGTTAGAGCTAAAGCGCTACAGCTCAACAGAGTTACAGCTCTACAGTGTTACAGCACTACAGAGTAACAGCTCTACAGTGTTACAGCGCTACAGAGTTACAGCTCTACAGTGTTACAGCACTACAGAGTAACAGCTCTACAGTGTTACAGCGCTACAGAGTTACAGCTCTACCGAGTTACAGCTCTACAGAGTTAGTGCTAAAGCGCTACAGCTCTACAGTGTTACAGCTCTACAGAGATGCAATGCTACAGAGTTACAGCTCTACAGTGTTACAGCTCTACAGAGTTACAGCTCTACGGAGTTACAGCTCTACAGAGTTACAGCTAAATCGCTACAGCTCTACAGAGTTACAGCACTACAGTGTTACAGCTCTACAGAGTTACAGCTCTACAGAGTTACAGCACTACAGAGTTACAGCACTACAGTGTTACAGCTCTACAGAGTTACAGCTCTACAGAGTTACAGTTCTACAGAGTTACAACTGTACAGTTACAGCTCTACAGAGTTACAGCACTACTACAGAGTTACAGCTCTACAGAGTTACAGCTCTAAAGAGTTACAGCTCTACAGAGTTATAGCTATACAGAGTTACAGCTGTACAGAGTTACAGCTCTACAGAGTTATAGCTGTACAGAGTTACAGCTCTACAGTTACAGCTCTACAGAGTTACAGCTCTACAGAGTTACAGCTCTACAGAGATACAGCTCTACAGAGATACAGCTCTACAGAGTTACAGCTCTACAGAGATACAGCTCTACAGAGTTACAGCTCTACAGAGATACAGCTCTACAGAGTTACAGCTCTACAGTGTTACAGCTCTACAGAGTTACAGCTCTACAGAGTTACAGCTCTACAGTGTTACAGCTCTACAGAGTTACAGCTCTACAGTGTTACAGCTCTACAGAGTTACAGCTCTACAGAGTTACAGCTCTACAGTGTTACAGCTCTACAGAGTTACAGCACTACCGAGTTAGAGCTGAAGCGCTACAGAGTTAGAGCTAAAGCGCTACAGCTCTACAGAGTTACAGCGCTATAGTGTTACAGCGCTACAGGAGTTACAGCTCTACAGAGTTAGTGCTAAAGCGCTACATCTCTACAGAGTTACAGCTCTACAGAGTTACAGCTCTACAAAGTTAAAGCTCTACAGAGTTACAGCTATACAGAGTTAGTGCTAAAGCGCTACAGCTCTACAGAGTTACAGCTCTACAGTTAGAGCTAAAGCACTACAGAGTTACAGCTCTACAGTTAGAGCTAAAGCGCTACAGAGTTACAGCTCTACAGTGTTACAGCTCTACATAGTTACAGCTCTACAGAGTTACAGCTTTACAGTGTTACAGCTCAACAGAGTTAGAGCTAAAGCACTACAGCTCTACAGTGTTACAGCACTACAGAGTTACAGCACTACTACAGAGTTACAGATGTACAGAGTTACAACTGTACAGTTACAGCTCTACAGAGTTACAGCACTACTACAGAGTTACAGCTGTACAGAGTTACAGCTGTACAGAGTTACAGTTCTACAGAGTTACAACTGTACAGTTACAGCTCTACAGAGTTACAGCACTACTACAGAGTTACAGCTCTACAGAGTTACAGCTCTACAGAGTTACAGTGCTAGAGTTAAAGCTCTACAGAGTTAGAGCTAAAGCACTACAGCTCTACAGAGTTACAGTTCTACAGTGTTACAGCTCTACAGAGTTACAGCGCTACAGAGTTAGAGCTAAAGCACTACAGAGTTAGAGCTAAAGCGCTACAGCTCAACAGAGTTACAGCTCTACAGTGTTACAGCACTACAGAGTAACAGCTCTACAGTGTTACAGCGCTACAGAGTTACAGCTCTACCGAGTTACAGCTCTACAGAGTTAGTGCTAAAGCGCTACAGCTCTACAGTGTTACAGCTCTACAGAGATGCAATGCTACAGAATTACAGCTCTACAGTGTTACAGCTCTACAGAGTTACAGCTCTACAGAGTTACAGCTCTACAGAGTTACAGCTCTACAGAGTTACAGCTAAATCGCTACAGCTCTACAGAGTTACAACACTACAGAATTACACCTCTACAGAGTTACAGCACTAGAGTTACAGCTCTACAGAGTTAGAGCTAAAGCGCTACAGCGATACTGAGTTACAGCTCTACAGAGTTACAGTGCTACAGAGTTACAGCGATACAGAGTTACAGCGATACAGAGTTACAGCGATACAGAGTTACAGTGCTACAGAGTTAGTGCTAAAGCGCTACAGCTCTACAGTGTTACAGCACTAGAGTTAGTGCTAAAGCGCTACAGCTCTACAGAGTTGCAATGCTACAGAGTTACAGCTCTACAGTGTTACAGCTCTACATAGTTACAGCTCTACAGAGTTACAGCTCAACAGAGTTAGAGCTAAAGCACTACAGCTCTACAGAGTTACAGCTCTACAGTGTTACAGCACTACAGAGTTACAGCTCTACAGTGTTACAGCTCTACAGAGTTACAGTGCTAGAGTTAAAGCTCTACAGAGTTAGAGCTAAAGCACTACAGCTCTACAGAGTTACAGCGCTACAGAGTTAGAGCTAAAGCACTACAGAGTTAGAGCTAAAGCGCTACAGCTCAACAGAGTTACAGCTCTACAGTGTTACAGCACTACAGAGTAACAGCTCTACAGTGTTACAGCGCTACAGAGTTACAGCTCTACAGTGTTACAGCTCTACAGAGATACAGCTCTACAGTGTTACAGTGCTAGAGTTACAGCTCTACAGAGTTAGAGCTAAAGTGCTGCAGTGCTAAAGTGATACAGCTCTACAGAGTTACAGCGCTAGAGTTACAGCTCTAGAGAGTTAAAGCTCTACAGTTAGAGCTAAAGCGCTACAGCTCTACAGAGTTACAGCTCTACAGTGTTACAGCTCTACAGATTTAAAGCTCTACAGAATTACAGCTCTACAGAGTTAGAGCTAAAGCACTACAGGTCTACAGAGTTACAGCTCTACAGAGTTACAGTGCTACAGAGTTACAGCTCTACAGAGTTAGAGCTAAAGCACTACAGTGCTACAGAGTTAGTGCCAAAGCACTACAGCTCTACAGTGTTACAGCGCTACAGAGTTACAGCTCTACAGAGTTACAGCTCTACGGTGTTACAGCTCTAAAGAGTTACAGCTCTACAGAGTTACAGCTCTACAGTGTTACAGTGCTACAGAGTTACAGCTCTACAGAGTTACAGTTCTACAGACTTATAGCTCTACAGAGTTACAGCTCTACAGTGTTACAGTGCTACAGAGTTACAGCTCTACAGAGTTACAGCTCTACAGAGTTGCAATGCTAGAGTTACAGCTCTACAGTGTTACAGCTCTACAGAGTTGCAATGCTAGAGTTACAGCTCTACAGTGTTACAGCTCTACAGAGTTACAGCTCTACAGTGTTACAGTTCTACAGTGTTACAGCTCTACAGAGTTAGAGCTAAAGTGCTACAGCGCTACAGAGTTACAGCTCTACAGAGTTACAGCGCTAGAGTTACAGCTCTACAGAGTTAAAGCTCTACAGAGTTTGAGCTAAAGTGCTACAGCTCTACAGAGTTACAGTTCTACAGTGTTACAGCTCTACAGAGTTACAGCACTACAGAGTTAGAGCTGAAGCGCTACAGAGTTAGAGCTAAAGCGCTACAGCTCTACAGAGTTACAGCGCTATAGTGTTACAGCGCTACAGAGTTACAGCTCTACAGAGTTAGTGCTAAAGCGCTACATCTCTACAGAGTTACAGCTCTACAGAGTTACAGCTCTACAGAGTTACAGCTATACAGAGTTAGTGCTAAAGCGCTACAGCTCTACAGAGTTACAGCTCTACAGTTAGAGCTAAAGCACTACAGAGTTACAGCTCAACAGAGTTAGAGCTAAAGCGCTACAGAGTTACAGCTCTACAGTGTTACAGCTCTACATAGTTACAGCTCTACAGAGTTACAGCTTTACAGTGTTACAGCTCAACAGAGTTAGAGCTAAAGCACTACAGCTCTACAGAGTTACAGCTCTACAGTGTTACAGCTCTACAGAGTTACAGCGCTAGAGTTAAAGCTCTACAGAGTTAGAGCTAAAGCACTACAGCTCTACAGAGTTACAGTTCTACAGTGTTACAGCTCTACAGAGTTACAGCGCTACAGAGTTAGAGCTAAAGCACTACAGAGTTAGAGCTAACGCGCTACAGCTCAACAGAGTTACAGCTCTACAGAGTTACAGCACTACAGAGTAACAGCTCTACAGTGTTACAGCGCTACAGAGTTACAGCTCTACAGAGTTACAGCTCTACAGAGTTAGTGCTAAAGCGCTACAGCTCTACAGTGTTACAGCTCTACAGAGATGCAATGCTACAGAGTTACAGCTCTACAGAGTTACAGCTCTACAGAGTTACAGCTCTACAGAGTTACAGCTAAATCACTACAGCTCTACAGAGTTACAGCACTACAGAATTACACCTCTACAGAGTTACAGCACTAGAGTTACAGCTCTACAGAGTTAGAGCTAAAGTGCTGCAGTGCTAAAGTGATACAGCTCTACAGAGTTACAGCACTACAGAGTTACAGCTCTAGAGAGTTAAAGCTCTACAGTTAGAGCTAAAGCGCTACAGCTCTACAGAGTTAGAGCTAAAGCACTACAGCTCTACAGAGTTACAGCTCTACAGATTTAAAGCTCTACAGAGTTAAAGCGCTACAGCTCTACAGAGTTACAGCTCTACAGATTTAAAGCTCTACAGTGTTACAGTGCTACAGAGTTACAGCTCTACAGAGTTACAGTTCTACAGACTTACAGCTCTACAGAGTTACAGTGCTAAAGCGCTACAGCTCTACAGAGTTATAGTGCTAAAGTGCTACAGCTCTACAGAGGTACAGCTCTACAGTGTTACAGCTCTCCAGAGTTACAGTTCTACAGACTTACAGCTCTACAGAGTTACAGCTCTACAGAGTTAGAGCTAAAGCGCTACAGCGATACTGAGTTACAGCTCTACAGAGTTAGAGCTAAAGCACTACAGCTCTACAGAGTTAAAGCTCTACAGAGTTACAGCTCTACAGAGTTAGTGCTAAAGCACTACAGCTCTACAGAGTTACAGCTCTACAGAGTTAGAGCTAAAGCGCTACAGCGATACAGAGTTACAGCTCTACAGAGATACAGCTCTAGTGTTACAGCTCTACAGAGATAGAACTAAAGTGCTACAGCTCTACAGAGATACAGCTCTACAGTGTTACAGCTCTCCAGAGTTACAGTGCTACAGAGTTACAGCTCTACAGTGTTACAGCTCTACAGAGTTAGAACTAAAGTGCTACAGCTCTACAGAGATACAGCTCTACAGTGTTACAGCTCTACAGAGTTAGAACTAAAGTGCTACAGCTCTACAGAGATACAGCTCTACAGTGTTACAGCTCTACAGAGATAGAACTAAAGTGCTACAGCTCTACAGAGATACAGCTCTACAGTGTTACAGCTCTCCAGAGTTACAGTGCTACAGACTTACAGCTCTACAGAGTTACAGTGCTACAGAGTTACAGCTCTATAGAATTAGAGCTAAAGCGCTACAGCGATACTGAGTTACAGCTCTACAGAGTTAGAGCTAAAGCGCTACAGCGATACAGAGTTACAGCTCTACAGAGTTACAGCTCTACAGAGTTACAGCTCTACAGAGTTAGTGCTAAAGCACAACAGCTCTACAGAGTTACAGTGCTAAAGCACTACAGCTCTACAGAGTTACAGCTCTACAGAGTTACAGTGCTTAAGCGCTACAGCTCTACAGAGTTACAGCTCTACAGTGTTACAAATCTACAGAGTTACAGTGCTACAGAGTTACAGTGCTAAAGCACTACAGCTCTACAGAGTTGCAGTGCTAAAGCACTACAGCTCTACAGAGTTACAGTTCTACAGAGTTACAGTTCTACAGAGTTACAGCTCTACAGAGTTACAGCTCTACAGAGTTACAGCTCTACAGAGTTACAGTTCTACAGAGTTACAGCTCTACAGAGTTACAGCTCTTCAGAGATACAGCGCTACAGACTTACAGCTCTACAGAGTTACAGCTCTACAGTTACAGCTCTACAGAGTTACAGCTCTTCAGAGATACAGCTCTACAGAGTTACAGCTCTACAGAGTTACAGTTCTACAGAGTTACAGCTCTACAGAGTTACAGCTCTTCAGAGATACAGCGCTACAGACTTACAGCTCTACAGAGTTACAGCTCTACAGAGTTACAGCTCTACAGAGTTACAGTTCTACAGAGTTACAGCTCTACAGAGTTACAGCTCTTCAGAGATACAGCGCTACAGACTTACAGCTCTACAGAGTTACAGCTCTACAGAGTTACAGTTCTACAGAGTTACAGCTCTACAGAGTTACAGCTCTTCAGAGATACAGCGCTACAGACTTACAGCGCTACAGAGTTACAGCTCTACAGAGTTAGTGCTAAAGCGCTACATCTCTACAGAGTTACAGCTCTACAGAGTTACAGCTCTACAGAGTTAGTGCTAAAGCGCTACAGCTCTACAGAGTTACAGCTCTACAGTTAGAGCTAAAGCACTACAGAGTTACAGCTCAACAGAGTTAGAGCTAAAGCGCTACAGAGTTACAGCTCTACAGTGTTACAGCTCTACAGAGTTACAGCTCTACAGAGTTACAGCGCTAGAGTTAAAGCTCTACAGAGTTAGAGCTAAAGCACTACAGCTCTACAGAGTTACAGTTCTACAGTGTTACAGCTCTACAGAGTTACAGCGCTACAGAGTTAGAGCTAAAGCACTACAGAGTTAGAGCTAAAGCGCTACAGCTCAACAGAGTTACAGCTCTACAGTGTTACAGCACTACAGAGTAACAGCTCTACAGTGTTACAGCGCTACAGAGTTACAGCTCTACCGAGTTACAGCTCTACAGAGTTAGTGCTAAAGCGCTACAGCTCTACAGTGTTGCAGCTCTACAGAGATGCAATGCTACAGAGTTACAGCTCTACAGTGTTACAGCTCTACAGAGATGCAATGCTACAGAGTTACAGCTCTACAGTGTTACAGCTCTACAGAGTTACAGCTCTACAGAGTTACAGCTAAATCGCTACAGCTCTACAGAGTTACAGCACTACAGAATTACACCTCTACAGAGTTACAGCTAAATCGCTACAGCTCTACAGAGTTACAGCACTACAGAATTACACCTCTACAGAGTTACAGCACTAGAGTTACAGCTCTACAGAGTTAGAGCTAAAGTGCTGCAGTGCTAAAGTGATACAGCTCTACAGAGTTACAGCGCTACAGAGTTACAGCTCTAGAGAGTTAAAGCTCTACAGTTAGAGCTAAAGCACTACAGCTCTACAGAGTTAGAGCTAAAGCACTACAGCTCTACAGAGTTACAGCTCTACAGATTTAAAGCTCTACAGAGTTAAAGCGCTACAGCTCTACAGAGTTACAGCTCTACAGATTTAAAGCTCTACAGTGTTACAGTGCTACAGAGTTACAGCTCTACAGAGTTATAGTGCTAAAGTGCTACAGCTCTACAGAGGTACAGCTCTACAGTGTTACAGCTCTACAGAGTTACAGTGCTACAGAGTTACAGCTCTACAGTGTTACAGTGCTACAGAGTTACAGCTCTACAGAGTTACAGTTCTACAGACTTACAGCTCTACAGAGTTACAGCTCTACAGAGTTAGAGCTAAAGCGCTACAGCGATACTGAGTTACAGCTCTACAGAGTTAGAGCTAAAGCACTACAGCTCTACAGAGTTAAAGCTCTACAGAGTTACAGCTCTACAGAGTTAGTGCTAAAGCACTACAGCTCTACAGAGTTACAGCTCTACAGAGTTACAGCTCTACAGAGTTAGAGCTAAAGCGCTACAGCGATACAGAGTTACAGCTCTACAGAGTTAGAGCTAAAGTGCTACAGCGCTACAGACTTACAGCTCTACAGTGTTAGAACTAAAGTGCTACAGCTCTACAGAGATACAGCTCTACAGTGTTACAGCTCTCCAGAGTTACAGTGCTACAGAGTTACAGCTCTACAGTGTTACAGCTCTACAGAGTTAGAACTAAAGTGCTACAGCTCTACAGAGATACAGCTCTACAGAGTTACAGCTCTCCAGAGTTACAGTGCTACAGACTTACAGCTCTACAGAGTTACAGTGCTACAGAGTTACAGCTCTATAGAATTAGAGCTAAAGCGCTACAGCGATACAGAGTTACAGCTCTACAGAGTTACAGCTCTACAGATTTACAGCTCTACAGAGTTACAGCTCTACAGAGTTACAGTGCTAAAGCACTACAGCTCTACAGAGTTACAGCTCTACAGAGTTACAGTGCTTAAGCGCTACAGCTCTACAGAGTTACAGCTCTACAGTGTTACAAATCTACAGAGTTACAAATCTACAGAGTTACAGTGCTAAAGCACTACAGCTCTACAGAGTTATAGTGCTACAGTGTTACAGCTCTACAGAGTTACAGTTCTACAGAGTTACAGTGCTACAGAGTTACAGTGCTACAGAGTTACAGTGCTAAAGCGCTACAGCTCTACAGAGTTATAGTGCTACAGTGTTACAGCTCTACAGAGTTACAGCTCTACAGAGTTACAGTGCTAAAGCGCTACAGCTCCACAGAGTTACAGTGCTACAGTGTTACAGCTCTACAGAGTTACAGCTCTACAGAGTTACAGCTCTACAGAGTTACAGTGCTAAAGCGCTACAGCTCTACAGAGTTGCAGTGCTAAAGCGCTACAGCTCTACAGAGTTACAGCTCTACAGAGTTACAGATCTACAGAGTTACAGCTCTCCAGAGTTACAGCTCTACAGAGTTACAGCTCTCCAGAGTTACAGCTCTACAGAGTTACAGTGCTAAAGCGCTACAGCTCTACAGAGTTGCAGTGCTAAAGCGCTACAGCTCTAGAGTTACAGCTCTACAGAGTTACAGTTCTACAGAGTTACAGCTCTCCAGAGTTACAGCTCTCCAGAGTTACAGTGCTAAAGCGCTACAGCTCTACAGAGTTGCAGTGCTAAAGCGCTACAGCTCTAGAGTTACAGCTCTACAGAGTTACAGTTCTACAGAGTTACAGTTCTACAGAGTTACAGCTCTACAGAGTTACAGCTCTACAGAGTTACAGCTCTACAGAGTTACAGCTCTACAGAGTTACAGCTCTACAGAGTTACAGCTCTACAGAGTTACAGCTCTACAGAGTTACAGCTCTACAGAGTTACAGCTCTACAGAGATACAGCTCTACAGAGTTACAGTTCTACAGAGTTACAGCTCTACAGAGTTACAGTTCTACAGAGTTACAGTTCTACAGAGTTACAGTTCTACAGAGTTACAGCTCTACAGAGTTACAGCTCTACAGAGATACAGCTCTACAGAGTTACAGTTCTACAGAGTTACAGCTCTTCAGAGATACAGCGCTACAGACTTACAGCTCTACAGAGTTACAGCTCTACAGAGTTACAGTTCTACAGAGTTACAGCTCTACAGAGTTACAGTTCTACAGAGTTACAGTTCTACAGAGTTACAGCTCTACAGAGTTACAGCTCTACAGAGTTACAGTTCTACAGAGTTACAGCTCTACAGAGATACAGCTCTACAGAGTTACAGTTCTACAGAGTTACAGCTCTACAGAGTTACAGTTCTACAGAGTTACAGCTCTACAGAGTTACAGTTCTACAGAGTTACAGCTCTACAGAGTTACAGCTCTACAGAGTTACAGCTCTACAGAGTTACAGCTCTACAGAGTTACAGCTCTACAGAGATACAGCGCTACAGACTTACAGCTCTACAGAGTTACAGCTCTACAGAGTTACAGTTCTACAGAGTTACAGCTCTACAGAGTTACAGCTCTACAGAGTTACAGCTCTACAGAGTTACAGCTCTACAGAGTTACAGCTCTACAGAGATACAGCGCTACAGAGTTACAGCTCTACAGAGTTACAGCTCTACAGAGTTACAGCTCTTCAGAGATACAGCGCTACAGACTTACAGCTCTACAGAGATACAGCGCTACAGAGTTACAGCTCTACAGAGTTACAGTGCTAAAGTGCTACAGCTCTACAGAGTTACAGTGCTACACCCAACACAGTTACACACACTACAGCTACACACAAAACAGTTACACTCTTCACAGTTACACAACAGAGCTACACACTACACACTGGAGTCGGACGTACTTCATCACTCTTTTTAACGTTCCTTTCCTCTGATTGTTTTATCAGAGTAATTATCGGGGGCCACGTGCTGTTGTCGCTCACATAACTCCTTACGTTGAACCCCATTACAATTAGAATGATATTTTATTCACTTAAAGTGACTCAAAGAGATTAAAACTAAATCATTAAAATGTTCTGAACATTAAAACAGTCTCCTTAATTTCTTTTGTTTTGGAAGAAAGTTGGATGAAACAGCCTTCAGTACACACGAGTCTCTAATCAAGCTAATTATCAGGAAAACTTTCCCTCTTTGATCACAGCTAATGACTTATTTCTGTGGATTTAATGCGATAAATGTTTCTCCAGAGCTTTGAGCAGACGTAAACAGCAGGACAGAACATGAGCAGAGTTTCCTCGTCTTTGACACCAAAAATGATTTGGAATCGGTGAATAACAGAAAAACAAAGAAAAACAAATTTCACTAAAACAAATGTGAAATTTTACACAGAATCTATTCCTTTCATCTAAAGACGATTTCCTCCAAAATGCAGGACTTTTAAAAGCAGATGATGAAGAACGATGAGTGTTTCTCCAAACAGAAAAAGAATTTAGACTTACAGTCAGATCTAGAATTATTGGCACCCTGGAGTTTTAAAATAAAGGTTTGGGGAAATGGTTTTGTGGTTAATTGTGGATTAAGTGCAGGGGTGATTACTGTAGAATTTAATTTTTATAAAGCGATAAAGTTTACAGTTTATTTATTTATAGTTTGCTTAGAAAAAATGATTTTAAATAAAGTTTCAATTTTGTTAATATTTCCAATTATTGTTTGGTGAGAAGCTTTAAACACACCAAACTACAATTTGTTTTGTGGCTAAAAGAATAAAATAGATATTTACAACTTAACTGTTGTGTTGATCCTAAAATATTATAATATGAATAGCACAAAAAAGAGAAATGTACAGCCATGCGTTTGTCTTCTTGGAGGTTCCTGCTTTACCTCTACATGGTGTTTGATTTAAAGTTTGAGTCTCCCAGCAGATCGCGAGTGTGTTAAGGAGCTCAGTGGCGGGTATCAGAGAGGATCTGTGGCTCCTCTGTCAGCAGGCGTGGTGGTGGATGTGATGTGGGGTCTCTGGTTAAAAATGGCTACCTGTGTAATTGAAACTGAAGCAAGTGATGGAGTAGGTCCC
>NC_080719.1:587500-630000 GCF_019097595.1 Hemibagrus wyckioides
CTGAACAGGATACAGCGCTTACTGAATACAATACAAACAATAAAAAATAAAGTTTCCTCATCTACAGCATGAAGTCTTTGTGTTTATTGATGAATTGACCTATATACAGCAGTGATTTGGCAAGTTTTATTTAAATAAAGATTTCTGGACAGTTATCTTCACACTGGTCTGTGTCTACGTGTGTGATTACGGTTACAGTTTAAAGAGCTTCAGGGATCTTTGTTTATGTGCCATTGGGTCTATAGTTTCAAAACCTGCTACAGAAATCAAAGCTAAAACCCTGTTAAGAAATGTGAGTGTTTGATTCATTTTGGAAAAAAATAAGAATGAATATTTTCCAGGAAGTGTGAGGCAGATGAGGCTGGAGTCTCACGTTCACCTGATTCTCTCACACTCATTAAATAATCTAAAAGCAGCAGTGGGCTTGTTTTGTTTGTTTCTATCCAGCTTTTCAAGTTCAAGGCTAAAATAGTTCATCCTTCGTAGATCTTCCAGAAGATCATAAAGACAGAGGGATGAGGCTCGAGTGTTTCTCTGTCTCACGAGTCCATCAGATTGGACCAGTGGACCAGTGTCTGAACCAGGGTCAGCGTTTCCTCCAGCAGAGCCTGAGATGTTTGCAGCCTACCTGATCTTCTTGGCCCTGGAGTTTGGGGAGTGGCTTGTGGAGGAGTGGGCGTGGCCATCGTTGATTGTGAATGGTTTGGGAGCGCAGGTCTTACTTGTACTCTCTTGCTTGTCTGGTTGGTCATGGCGCTTTGTGCTCGTCTGTTTGTTACCAGTGATGGACTGCAGAGAAAAGACACCGGATCAGAAACATGCTGGTGATGCTGGCGCCATCTAGTGGCCGATCTTTTTTTATGTTGTACCCTGTGCTATGGTCACTCAGCCTACATAAACTCACTTAGTTTATAAATAAATGCTGCTGAGAGAAATGTTAGTGAGATGTAAAGCCGCATCTGAGCGTGTGGAACAACTGACCTGCAGCATGCACTGACCCAGAGAGCTGCTCTTCTTCACACTGTCACCTGAGGAAGAGGAGGATTTCTTCTTTTTCTGCAGAGGCTTATACAGTGAGACATTTCTGATTATTACTAGAACAAAGCGATGTGATGATCAGATTTTTATCTGGAATTTACTCAGAGAAATATAGAGCTGTATTAATGTTCAGATTTCTCTCAGATAAAATAGCAAAGTTCTCAATGACTGATGAGTCTGTTATTTAATCATTTTTATTCGACGTTATGCTGATGTTCTGTGTGTAAAAGCATTCATGATTTCTTTGTTCTTATTTATTCTGTCTAAGATAATTCAGATGTTTTAGTGTTTGGTGGAATCGTCTGTTTATGGTGAAGTGAAAAATTAGTGAAAGTTTGGAAAACAGAGCTTTAGAATCGATTGTCATTAAATCATTATTTTGGAGGAGACGAGATCACAGTTTTAGACAGATGTGTGATTATAATCTACACTCCCAGACGTCTTCATTCTGACCACAAAACTAGCAACTGACCACAATAATAGTGTTACACCAGAACATCTCCCTGTGTACTCGGTGTTGGAGAACGAGAGGACGCAGTCACCTGTTTGGAGGATGTGGAGGGTTTTTTGTTGCTGTTCAGGCTGAGTGTCTGCACCGGAGCAGACGGAGGTTCTGAGGAGGCCACAGACTCGACCACGCTGTCCTGGGAGCAGCTGAGCGACAGGCTGCACATTCCCTCGCTCACCTCCTCACTCTCGCCATCCTCAGGAGCGTTACGGAACTGTCGCATCATCAGCAGCACGTTGGTGGGAGAGGCGGTCGTGGACATGTCTCCCTGAAATATCATCACGCTCGATCATTCTCCTACCGAGACACTCGGCTACAGACGGACAGAGTAGAAGAGCTCGTGTTCGTACCGTGACCCAGGAGTTATGCAGCAGCTCACTGGCTGTGATGCGATGTGCAGGGTCGACTTTCAGCAGGCAGCTGAGCACCGCTTTAGCTGTGAGAGAAACGCAGAAGGAACGCTGACGTGGAGTTAGTAAGAAGAGCAAAGGAATTCTGGGTAATGTGAATAAGAGTGAGTGTGTGTTAACCTGCGTCACTGACGGTGTCCCACACAGGAGCCCAGAAGTTCAGCTCTCCTTTCTTTATCATTTCTGATAGATGTTCCTCAGAGCTGGACCTGAATGGAAGTTCTCCACTTAACCTACAGAAGAAGTGATATCAGAGATCATCAGTCATTACTGACAAATGTGTGTGTGTGTGTGTGTGTGAGTGAGACACAGTGTGGCCTTACAGCATGTACATGATGACTCCGATGCTCCACATGTCACACTGCTGGCTGTACTCGTGGCCGTTGATCACTTCAGGTGCTGATGGGGCAAAGATATGCCTCAAAATTGTCAGACATCAGAGTGTATGTGTGTGTGTGTGTTAGAGACAGAGAGATGGTTTTTGGTGTACAGGAAGTTCTCTGCGCTGCATCTCCTCGCCTGAAACACTTTCAGCTTCATGCTATTTAAATTAGGTCAGTCTCTGCTTTTTAATCAGCGCACATAGAACTTATTAGACTAGCTGACACTGATTCATCAAATGACAAGTAAATGAGAGCATGTGTGTGTGTGTGTGTGTGTGTGTTACCCATGTATTTGGGTGTTCCACATGTGGTTTGCAGCATGTTCCCACTTCTCACTCCACCTTTCTGCACAGACAGTCCGAAATCTGTGATCTGACACACACACACATTCAATTTACACAATTATTAATACAGCTATTTAACCTTATGCTATACTTAAATCAAACCAGACTTAACCTCAGTAACCCAAAGGAAACTTGCAAACAGTTTCATAAAAACCAGTCCACAATAAGACATAAAAAATACCACACACACACACACACACGATTTTACCTTTTTCATAATTAGGTTCAGCTCTACACTGCGTGACCTTTTAATGTAATATAGAGCACACACACCCTGAGCCGGATCAATCTCCTTTACATCTAAACTCCATTTTGAATATTTACAGTCCAAATAGGCTTTTGTGGAAAAGGCTGGGCCACACACACACACACACACACATACACTCTGATGAATAATACATATGAAGAGTATATATGGTTTCAGTGGGCTGTAGGGGCGAGCTGAATAGATAAGTGGGAGAGATGACCACCTCTGGCCAGATAAAGGTGGTTGTTGTGCAGCAGGACAGTGTCGCCTCGCCCTGAGGTTCCGCTCTGATTTATTCTCTCGGCTGTAACTCATCACAACCTTACACCACACCTAGTGTTTTGTGCCATTTCCCTTCAGCTGCAGATGCATGCTGGGAACCGGCCGATTGTCCGCTTCAGAAAAGAACACTTTTCCTTGAGAGAAGAATATTACAAAAAAATCAGCTTATCCTGGAGCGCTGGAGTAATGTGACACCTCTCATACATGATGATGACGAGGTGGAGGAGAGAGGACGCGGGTTCTGTACACGGGTTCTGTACACGGGTTCTGTACGAGGGTTCTGTACGAGGGTTCTGTACGAGGGTTCTGTCCAGGTGAAATGCAAGACCTCATGCTTGATTGTCTTGTCTTGTCTTGTCTTGTCTTGTTTAGTCTTGTTTTGCCGTTCTCACCTTGATGTTTATCATGGTGTGATCGTTGCTATGGTGATAACTGTCCACAAGAATGTTTTCCAGTTTGAGATCTCTGTGAACAATGTCTGAGAAAAGAAAAGAAAAGAAAAGAAGAGAGAGAGAGAGCGAGAGAGAGAGAGAGAGAGAGAGAGAGCGCGAGAGAGAGAGAGAGAGAGAGAGAGAGAGAGAGAGAGCGAGAGAGAGAGAGAGAGAGAGAGAGAGAGATAAGTCAATATTTTAATAATTAGATGAAAAAAATCCTTCTGTCCTGAAGATGTGGAGAACTTCCAAGTTCCAGCTTCACCTCTGATACACAGCACTGACACTGGAGACTCCTTACACACACACACACACACACACGCACACACACACACATACACCACATTGCTATTTCATACACATTTATTAATCTGTTTATTATCAGTGGATTATAGGTTTTAGGATTGTTATTATTATTAGTATTATTATTATTATCAGAGCAAGTACATTCATTAATATAAAGCTGTGATGTTCAGCTGTCAGAGCTGCGGTTATAGAGAATTAATCAACTGACCACTCTGACCAATCAGAGTGCAGAACCCAGTAGCTGTGTGTAATGATAACACTAATGAAGCAGCAGTGTGTGTTTGTGGAACATGAGTCCTCTAATATTTAGCTGGTTATGAGCTGGTGTGGATGTAAAGCCGCAGCAGCACTCCGAGTCTGTTGGAAAACACACCTATTAATCAGTATTCCTCCCCTGCTCATCGTTAATGACTCATTAGCCCGGTGTAATGGTGTCTCCTTGCCAAGCAACGTCCTAAATTACCTTTAACTGGAGATTTCAGCAGAAGAGAGAAAATTGCAGCGTGTCTTCAGAATCAATTAAAAGGGGCTGATATTTAGTCTGGCAGTTGCTATATTATCTGATAATTAGACGAAGCCCAGAGCTCGGTAATGACGGAGAGACTTAATGCGTCTGCATTCAGCACAGCAATGATCAGATGTCAATGAGAACAAAGCGGTGGAGGTCCGGTTTATGATGTGACCAATTTGCCCAGATGTGGAGAACAATCTGTGTACACGACGTCTCTCTGAGGGCCGCATCACTGAAACCATTAAACTCTAATGAGATTACACATATGAGAATGTGAAGTTTAATACAGGCTGGAAAAAAAAAAAAAAACACCACGGACCTCCCACACACTCGCTCGCTCCCTCGCTCCCTCGCTCCAGATAATCACCGGCCTTAAAAGTAGCTCATGGAGCTCATTTACAGTCATCTGACCAGCGGTTTAATGAGAGAAACCGAGTAAGTGTGGATAGAATCACTGATCTGAGACACTCACATGAATCTGGGATAAAGTTTACTGTGGAGCCATCGGGAACAACGCTGAAGCCATCAGCTCCATTACGTTTCTGATTATGGCATTTGGTTCATGGCTCTGTCATTCTGGTAGTGTGTGTGTGTGTGTGTGTGTGTGTGAGCATTACCCAGTTTGTGAAGGTAGACAGTGGCCTCGGCTAAGCTTCTGATGATATGTCTGGTCTCCTCCTCGCTGAAACGCTTGTTTTTCTGTAAGAGTTTCTTCAGCTCTCCACCTTCACACAGATCTACAACCAGGTACATTCTCTGCAACACACACACACACACACACACGCCCTCTGGGCCTCTAGAAAAGCTCTAACAAACCCCAGTTATGATATTCTTCTACCTTTCACGCTCCTCTGGCAGCTCACCTCAGGCGTCTCCAACACCTCCTCCAGGTGGATGATGTGTTTGTGGTTCACCTGCTTCAGGATGTTCACCTCTCGCTCCAACAGCTTCACACCTGAACTCCCAGCCTGCATCAGACACACGCTGTCAGAGGAGACACGGAACATATGCCGCCCGCCAGCACACTATGACCACCGCAAGCTTACCTTCTCTTTGTTCACCTTCTTTATCGCCCACTTCTTCTGCGTCTCCATGTGAGTGGCTTCATAGACGACCCCGAAGCTTCCTTGACCCAGTTTCCTCCCGATGGAGTAGATCTGCTGCGGATCCAAATGAAAAGGGCAGCGTTATGTCGAGCAGTACACATTTCCTTTTCTTCTTCTCCGACAGTAAACAACCGCCACTGCCTTAATGGGGACATGATGAGGGCGATGGGGGTAAACGGGGCAGGAGGAGGAGGAGGAAGGGGGGGTGTTTTTCAGGCCTGCTCATGCTCTATTAAGTCGAGACCTGAATCCTTAAAGTGGAACTTAATTTTCAAGTTTGCCAGTCTCTGGAGTTTGAGAGAATATAGTATTTCTAATCAAGTTACAAATGATTAAGTTGCTGCCGCAGTTCATTCAATCTCAGGTCTAATTAACTTGATCATTATCTCGACGCATGCAAGGCTGAGCACAGACTGCTGCGGATTTGGCAAAGACGGCACGCGGAGGTCTCCCGAGAGGACGAGGCCAATCAGAGGCGCAGAGAGGTGCGAGCTGCCTCCAGGCCTAAGGGGGAGCTGTGACAAGAGCAGGCCGGGGCAGGTGAGGGCAGACGAGGGCAGGCAGGGGCAGGTGAGGGCAGACAAGAGCAGGCGGGGGCAGGTGAGGGCAGACGAGGGCAGGCGGGGGCAGGTGAGGGCAGACGAGGGCAGGCCGGGGGCAGGTGAGGGCAGACAAGAGCAGGCGGGGGCAGGTGAGGGCAGACGAGGGCAGGCGGGGACAGGTGAGGGCAGACGAGAGCAGGCGGGGGCAGGTGAGGGCAGACGTAGGCAAGCGAGTGAAGATGAGAGCAGATGGGGCAGACAAGGGCAGACAAGGGCAGGTGAGGACAGACGGGGGCAGACGAGGCCTCGGGTCACAGTGTAGGCCGTCGTCCATTCTGAAGCGATCATCACGACGCCCTGTTCACTTCATTCTGTGACACTGCACTCTGGAGGGTCCCTCTGTACAGATTTAAAATGGCAGCCGTTTGGGACACACTTTAACAAAGCCGGTGTTTTATTGTGGCACAACTACTGACACTGACACCACACACACACTCAATAATAACACAAGTGTTTATTTTCTACGCGTGTCTGTGAGACAGAGCCGCAGTGACAGAGACATTTGAACTGAACAAACTGGTGTGAGATCAGCGAGGCTTTGATCAGCTCCTGGGGGCGTGTCCTGTACGGGGGTTGTGGGGTTCAGCATGGAGCGCATCCTCTCAGAGGCACAGCTGAACTGACCTGAGCTTCCAGGAATGTTGTTGCTGCTCTGGTTGCAGTCAGGACGTGTGGTGTGGTGTGAGATCAGTGGTAACACATCGGTCTGCTACCTGAATGTCAGCTTCATCCTTCAGCCGAGTGTGTGGCACTTTCTTCTCTGCACTGTTCACACGCGTCCACTGCGTGGCCATCTTCTCACCAGCTCCACAAACATCCATCTGAGTCATGAAGAAGAAAAAATGGAGTCTTTAGTGAGCTGCTCGTTAGCGTTCCAGATATTTTTATAAAGCAGACAGAACTTAGATTTAGAACACTCCGTCTTTTTCACTTCTTAATCTACCTTTTTCATTTCGTTTTAATTAAAATATAATAAATATTATGTAATCTGATTTATGAAGTCCCTTTTTGCAAATGTCAAGATGCTAAACAAATTAAGCTTGATACGAGGTTCACTAAATTTATAATCCCATTATGAATGAGATATTCTTGGAATAGCTGACTAATATAATTTGATGAAATATTAAGAGAGAAGGATATTAAGAGAGAAGGAGGAGTGAAATACTGCATGGTTCTGTGTAAGAAGGTCCACAGTGACGTATGCCTTCAATAGATTACTCACTAACCAATCTTATGAGCAGTCATGTGACCCACAGAGCTACATGTCACTTAAAAATGGAAAAGACATACGAATCTTCTTCATTTGTCCTTTAAAAGAATTCAAATGCACAGAAACGTTCATACAAAGCACTTCACCTCGTAGTCTCCACATGAACAGTTAAGCACAATTAAGTGGAGTTGAAAAATGCTCTCCAGAGCCAAATTAAATGTAAAGCAATTACAGCGTGATGACTGGGAGGCGCCGGAGTGGATCCACCAAACGGGCAGCAATTAATTATTAACGAGGAAGCAGTGTCTTTAACCTCTTCCATCTCTGCTGATGCGCTCCTCGTAACAGCGCCGTCTCTGCCATTAGCGCCGGATATCCACTCATCAGGGCCGCGTGACAGACTCCGAAAAGCCCAATCATAAAAGGCTCATCACGGCTCGTTTGAGAGCGACGGAGGCATGTGATGAGTATATCACAGGGCTCGGGACACGGGGCAGGAAATGAGATACGGAGGTCAGGGCAGGGAGACGGGCGACCTCGTGAGCAAATCAGCGGCTCCTGCGGTTCTGGGGGTTCTAGCGACTGAGAGAGAGGTGTAGGCTTTCACCTGATGGAGAGGCTCAGGTACACGACAGGGACAGAAATAAAAGGAGACGAGTCAGAGGTGTGTGTGAGTGTGGACCGAGGACTGGTGTGTGTACAGTGACCTGCAGAAGCATGAAGGAATCTGATGGCTTTTAATGAACTTTTAAACTGCTATTTAGAGCGTGAGGGAAGACGACAGAACTGCGTGATGAAGCAGAAGTTGATTATTTTCCTCTAACAGCATGTCCCCAAGGCTTTTATTCTTCTTACAAAAAACTATCAGAGTTTGTTCCACACGTTACTGAGAAACACAAAGAAGTATGAACTCCTCTCTCCTGAAGATGTGGAGAACTTCAAGCTCCATTTTCACCTCTGACTGATATACACATACACATACACACACACACACACACACACACACATACACACACAGCACTGACACTGAAGACTCCTTACACTCACACACATACAAACACACACACACACAGATACATAGCACTGACACTGGAGACTCCTTACACACATAAACATCTGTTAACCTGAGTGTGCATCACACGTCTCTGTGAATGAGCTGTTGCTATGGAAACGATGAGGTATCAGAGCGAGTGCATTAATATAAACCTGTGCTGCAGTCTGACCTGCTGTTAGAGAGAATTAATGTGTCTAATCTAAATCCAGAAGAACTCCGGAGACACAGATTTAAATCATCAACACTGACCAAGTAGCTGTAGTCTGCAGGAAGTCTGTGTTGATTACCATCTCCTCCTGAGCTTTAGACCTACACACACACACACACAAACAAATGTTTTCAGATCTCTCTCTCTCTCACACACACACACAGCATTAGGTTGTTGTCACTCATATAAATATTAGCTGCATTAGTACACGAGTCTCTCTGCGTCTCCTCAGCTCCTGATCTCCATGAGCACTGTGTAATTACAGTGGCTTGAACCTGAGTGATGGAAACTTCTGAATTTTTTATTTCTCCTCCATAACTGTCAGAAGTCCATTAGCGTTTATTTACTGATTATTGACGGACGGAAGTGTGCATCATTTCTGCTTCATGGCTCTGACCCTGAACAGAGAAGAACTGCCCTAAAAGCCCCACAGCCTCTTCTCTGACACGCCCTTTTACAGAGTTAACTTGAGAAGAATTACAAGACACACCTCCACGTGGGAAACTAATCCCGTCTGAACAGGGCTGCAGTCTCTGTGTGTGGGGATCGGAGCTGTGAGTCCACACGGTTCTGAGTACTGGATTATTTTCATCAGTGAGTGATCGATTCTAAAGGACGGGTTTCAGAGGAAGTGATCCGCCTAGATGCTGCATGACGGGTAAAAGCTATTAATATTTAGCAACGACACAGGCATATTATTTTTTCTTCCTAAATATTTTATTGGCTTCATCTACAGCTTAATTATTTATCGACAGCTGGCTTTGAGGACAAATGATAAACTTCAGAGCGGTAATGAAGTGTGGAATTACATTACAGTGACAGAGAGCTTTTCCCATCCAGACGCTAAACAGGACTTTATTGATTTTAGCGTTTACTGTGAAAACATTTCACCTCAAACTCCAGGTCCTTTCAAAACACACCTACTCTTCTCACAACGCCTCACTTTACCCCAAAAGCTAACAGGCTGAAGGTCTTGTCTACTGTACTGTTAGCGTTCCAGGCGGACAGAGCGTAGCGGTGTAGTGGTGTTTATCAGGCGTTTACCCTCACTGTGTTGTTCCGGATGCACAACACGCCACCGGTTTGGTCTAAAATGTCACCAGCTCTGTTTTTTGGGTGACATTTATACACTCTGGAGATTACGATTGCTGTCCCTAAACACATGCTGAGTCCAAAACGGTGCCCTATTCACTACTGAATACAGTGCACTATTTACTGCTGTGTGTGTGGAGACATGTGGAACCACAGAGGAGAAAATCCAAGATGCTCTTTTAATCCCATAATGCATCACAAAATATTCATAAACAAGAAAGAGAGATCAGAAAGTAACAGAATTAGCTGTGTGTGTGTGTGTGTGTGTGTGATGGAATGTGACCATCGTCTCTGAATAAAGATCAAACTTTCATAACTTTGAGAGCAGAACTCCTGCATTAACCCTGACTGATCATGCACCTGAGGAATGATGTGGTTTTCTGTGACACTGTAACCTACTGAACCCTGGTATTAATCACTGAGACACGTCCTGAACATTTTGTTATTTTTCTCGGGTTGTGTTGATTGAGGTTCCTGTGCTGAGTTTAAGATGAAGATAAATTGCTCTGCTCCGTCTCTCAGGTAGGTTTCTCTACTAGAAAGATGATGTTCCTCCTCTTGATGTTTTCACAGTCTGCTTTGTTCTGATCATGAATGGTGACATATGTCCAGCTCTCTGTCACTTCCTGTGGTCAGTTCTCACAGCGGATGTTGGTTTCAGAGCCTGGTCACAGTTCTGTAATCGATGCTCTAATGATTAATGTATAAAGATGTTTATTTATTTTAAATCCTATAATTCAGCTTGGCCATGAAGAAGACAAGGAGCTCACCCGACCTCAACACACACACACACACCCCTTTATCTAGCTCTGAAGTGTCTGCAGTGTTGTGCAGTATCTATGGTGAAGGAAATCATGCAGGAGCTCTATGATGACATGTAATTAAGTGACACATGATTCTTTTATTAACCTTCTCACGCTGCCAATGCTGTGAACAATGACAAAAGGTTAAAGAGTTAGAAATGAAATGTACAGTGCGTCCTCGAGGTGGAGTAAAACCCTCACAACTGCAGAAGATCAGGTTCAGTCTGAAGTAGATGCTGCTAAGAGACTCTACACACTGAGAAACACACAAACATCTCAGCTTCACTGGAAACTCCATCGTCCTGACAAAACTCCTGAGTCTCTAACACACCCTGCGGTGGAATTTTATATAGATGGACACTGAACAAAAGCATTTACTCACAGAAACGTCAGTAGCTTGACAGTGTATCCCATATATCAGAGCTTTTCTAACTTTTCCAGCCCCAGTCACTCTTCAGTGATCTTCAGGTGCAAGAGTCAATTACCTGGAAGAAATGGAGAAAAAAAAAACAGTGCATTATGTCATGCTCTTATAATAAAAGTGTATGAATTCAGTAAAAAAAATGTCTGTAAATCTGACTGCCAGTGTGTTCTGCTTGTTTGTGTTGTGATGCGAATCGTGTCACTCATCTTATAGACACTACACACTACAGGCCAGTGTAGATCCTGTGGGTGGAGCTTCATTAATATGGGTGGGAATTATTTTAAATTATTTCCTAACCTTTAGAGACGTTGAGAATAATAATAAAAAAAAAAGACTAATCTCAGCTACTGCACCTTTATATTTTTTTGAAAGCTATAAGAGCAAAAACACACAGCATATTATTATTAGTAGATTAAAGTAATCAAGGCAACAGTTAGTCATATAGTGCAGAATAAAACATACACTATATTGCCAACAGTCTCCACTCTAATTCATCACAAAGGTGTTCTATGGGGTTGAGGTCAGGACTCTGTGCAGGACAGTCAAGTTCCTCCACACCAAACTCACTCATCCATGTCTTTATGGACCTTGCTTTGGTCACTGGTGTGCAGTCATGTTGGAACAGGAAGGGGTCATCCCCAAACTGTTCCCACAAAGAGCATGAAATTGTCCAAAATGTCTTGGTATGAAGCTGAAGCATTAAGAGTTCCTTTCACTGGAACTAAGGGGCGGAGCCCAACCCCTGAAAAACAACACCTGAATTCAATGATCTGGAGGGGTGTCCCAATACTTTTGGCAATATAGTGTATTTAAGCTCCACAGTGCGTCTGAACTCTCGAATCAGAAAATAATCAATAATGTTCTATCAGCTCTGGATCGAACAAAAAATTTAAAAGTTAAAAGTTTATAATAAAGCTCTCTTTACAGTGTGTTATTGTTCCTATAATTAAAGCTCATCATATGGCAGATGCTCCAGAATAATCTAATGCTAATAATAATCGAGTAAAAAAGAAAAGCGTAAAAGACACAGCATCCCATGTGCACGGCCGTAAATCCAACAAAAAGACACCACGAACTCAAAGAGAACAATAAAATTGTGTGCACTTTCACTGGACACTGAAGGACTCTGATAGGATGTCACAGCTGTCAATCACACAGCTAAGGGTGGGAAAAACATCTGGTGGCATTTCAGATTCATAACCAGTCCTGTGAAGGCCAGAATGAAAAAATAAGGAGAAGAAACTCTGGAGTGAGAGTAAAACATTCCTGAAGCACAGGACGGAAGTTCACTGAAATATTTTATAGCCTGGTAATTTAGTGTTTATTCACTTAGAGTCCTGAGAGTGAATAAAACAGCTTCATAGCAGCAGCTGTTGCAGTGTACAGATTTCACTCCTATCTTTAACGTGTGTGTTTGCCTTCATCATCATCATCATCACCACTAGAGTTTATCTCAGGATCCAGATTTGAGATCAGAACATGAAGCTAATCCAGGAGCAGCTCGCTGCATGGCGCCTGATATCCAGCAGCCCACGCCAATAATCATTTCATTCACAAACAAGTAGCAATTAACTCCCTGTGACCTGTGCCGCCTAAATCTAATCATCTGGCATAGAAGCTGCAGAGAACTAACTGTCTCACAGCGCAGAGAGGTTTCACAAACAATCAGTCCACTCGGCTCCACGATTCAGCTCCACAAACCGTCGCTTTAATATATTTATTATTGAGTTTGTATTGAGTGTGCAGCACAATCAACTACAGAAATAATAGCACCCTTCAAAAGAATAAGCAAAAATACTATTATTATTATTATTATTATTATTATTAAAGAAACCCTTCCGGTGAGCTGTTGTAGGTAAATAATCTGCATGATGAAAGTACAATTCTGTATTTCTTAAAAAGCACACCATATTTTTTTCACTACATCAGTTTTAATTTTTTTTACAGTAATAAACGTTCATAATTCCATCTGTAACTTCTTCCTTGGTGTCTCCCTCTCCACTCCTCATTAGAACCCGTTCGGTTTGTCTGAATTCCTGACAGAAATGAGAGACTTGTGTAAAAGTTTAGTATGTAAACAGTTTGTGTTGCAGTGACCAAAGACGACTTTATTAGAAATAAATTATAATATCCTATTTTATATTTTGATAAAAATCTATTCAGGTTTGGATATGCAAATGATCATGATCATGACGAATATCTGCATATGCAAATTAGACTGGTGTGACGTCACGTGGTGACTTCTAGCGTCCTATTGATCCAATTTCCCCTGAAACTAGTCACAGACTCTGAGTGTAATGATGATGTAATGATGACGTAAAGGCGTGACGTGTGGTGTCATGTTAATTTTATTTTATTTATCTAACATTCATAAAACCACTTTCGTGTGTTTTATTAACGACCGAAAAAAATCTTAAAGCTGGAAATTGATTGAAGAATATTTGAGTAAACAGAAGGAGACAGTTACCTTACTTTAGATCCGTCAGTAAATAGAGCCAGTAAATAAAGTGAGTTGTTAGTTTGAGATTTGTGAGAAATTAATAACTGACTTGTTAAAAATAAATAAATAAATAACTAGCACGACAAGCTACACGGCCGCACGAGCGTGCGTTACCATGACAACCGCTTGTCTTTCATTTCCGTGTCCCAGAGCTCCGAAATCACCCAAACTGACCGTGTTTATGTGTTTATTAATGAATAATCACACCTTTACCTGCCATCAGCTCTGAGTGTGTCTCTGCTCCGGGACAATTTCCTCGGCGGCACGCGCAGAAACTTTTAATCCCCTCGAGGCTGGAAAGTGCAAAACTACGGCAAGCCCAGAGGGACGGGGGGGCGGGGGCGGCACGGTCACGCGAAGCACAAAGCTGGACACATGACTGCAGTCTTTAGTCCACACTGCTGTGTTCTGTCAGGTGTGTTTGTACTCTTTCTGTTAAATTTTCAGCTGTTTATTAATCTGTTGTGTATTGTGTTTTATATTCACTCAAATTGTTAATAAATACAAGTTCATTTAGATTCACTGCAAATGAATTCCCCAAGAGTGTCAATTCATCTGTCACCAAGAATATATTAGCATTTATTTTTATATTATTACAAAATTTTAGAATTATTTTCTTTACTGTTAGTTGATATGAAATGTTTAGTGGTATTTGTCTCCATCTGCTGGTGATAAATTGCATTGCAGCGTGTGGACTAATCTCAGTAACTAAACACAAACTTCTGAAATGTTCCAACTTCATAACATCAACTTAAAGACTGTTTTTTTTATCCTGGAAACATTCATGAGTTTTGTATAAAATCACAAAGTTTTATCAACAGTTAATTATCAACATTTATGTTATTTCCTAGGCGGCACGGTGGCTTAGTGGTTAGCACGTTCTCCTCACACCTTCAGTGTTCTGGGCTCGATTCTCGAGTGTGTGGAGTTTGCATGTTCTCCCTGTGCTTGGTGGGTTTCCTCCCACAGTCCAAAGACATGCTTCTAGGCTGATTGGAGTCTCTAAATTGCCCGGTGTGTGTGCCCTGCGATGGGTTGGCACTCTGTCCAGGGTGTATCCTGCCTTGATGCCTGAGACGTCTGCTCCCCATGACCCGAGTATAGATCGGATAAGCGGTACAGACAAGGGCATGAAAAAGAAAAACATTATTTCCTGTCCAGTGTCACCCAGATGAGGTTATCTTCTGAGCCAGGTTCCTCTCAAGGTTTCTTCCTCAGATCATCTCAGGGAGTTTTTTCTTCACCACCGTCACCTCAGGCTTCTCATTAGAGATAAAATAGTGACTTAACTTTAAACCTTGTATTTTTTTACTTTCTATATTTCTATATTCTATTTTTCTATATTTCTGTAAAGAGAAAAAGCACTACACAAATAAACTGAATTTTATAACTAGAAGATCTTAAATGTTAATATAATAATCAGGTGTGAGTTCAATCATGATGTTTGCTTCTTTGCCACACTAGGTGTGTTTACATGGACGCGTATAATCCGATGGTAACAGGACTAGAAGCACAATCAGATTAAAAAAGTGTCATGTAAACACGTCAATCGGATGGAATTTGCCACTTCTGATTAAAATTTCAATCGGATGGTAAGGGGTGGTTTAAACCATTTTTAGTCCGATCGAGAGGACGTGTAAACACTTAATCGGATGGAATATTTTCCTGGAAAGTTCTGCGCATGTGCAATGACGCAAGAATGACGTATGGATGTTGTCGTAGGTAAAATAGCGGGCGCTGAACAAAACTGGTCTGTGGGTGAGACTACACTGCATAGTGTCATAAATGATCGTTGTGTCATTCTAAAATTCTCATTCCACTCCTCGTCTGTGAAGTGATGCAAAACGATCTTGTCCCACCAGTCCTTGCTTTGGACTCTCATCCATGGACGCCTTGTCCTGGGCTCGGGAAGGGGCATTTTAATGGCGTGATAGATACACGCAGCCTGAATCATACCATCACGCGCTCGTTGTCTCCTAATTAGCAGCCGAAGATGTAAAATATTAAGTCTGCTTTTTAAAAGAACAAAAAGAAGCAGTGGCAATGCAGCGGCTAGTACATCCATCCTGGAACAGTGGGAATCCAGTTTTCGTGGACTGTGCGCATGTCAAAAGATCTAATCCGATTTTAATCATGTGTCATGTAAACGCGCATAACAATCTGATTACTTTATACTGCGTTCATGTAAACACTGCGATCGGATTCGTCAGTCTGACTGAATTCAGTCCGATCTGATTAAAAAGTGTCCATGTAAACGCACCTACTGATAGTGATACAGACATAAAAGTCAGCTTTAATTAGCACTCTGAATTTTTATAAATAATATTTTTTTATAAAACGGCACAAAAATCTTAATCAGCTGCTTGTGCACATTGTCCAGACTCGTCTAATAAAGTAGTTTATTTGTTGCCGCTGTCCGTCAGTCTGTGTGTATCTGCAATCTATTGCAGTTTATTTCAGTATAAAACGTGTGATGTCGAGGAATCTGGAAAACTCCTGCATTTTTACTGCATCATCTAACCTCCTGATCCAGGTCTGATCCAGGTCTGATCCATGTCTGATCCATGTCTGATCCACTGCAGAAACCAGAGAGAAGAAGAACTTCAACAGGAATAAAGAGCAGATCCTCCGAGCGGTCAGGATTTTAAACATTAATCACAGACAATCGCTGCAGATTACTCTGTTTATTTCATGATTTTATAATACAGAGGATTTTATTAAACTCTCCACAAACACACAGGATTTATTATTTATTCAGTTCAGATGTTCTGTTTATTTCAGAAGTTTTTTTCTGAATGAAATTAAAGTTAATTCTGAAGACAGAAGAGTTTAAATCTGTGTAAGACTCACAGAGACTCAGCTTCAGGGCTGTGTGTGTGTGGGTGGGTGTGTATGTGAGAGTGTGTGTGGGGGGGGGTGAGAGGGTGGGTGTGTGTGTGTGTGGGTGTGTGTGTATGTGAGAGTGTGTGTGGGGGGTGAGAGGGTGGGTGGGTGGGTGTGTATGTGAGAGTGTGGGGGGTGAGAGGGTGTGTGGGTGGGTGTGGGTGTGTATGTGAGAGTGTGTGTGGGGGGTGAGAGGGTGTGTGTGGGTGGTGTGTATGTGAGAGTGTGTGTGTGGGGGGTGAGAGGGTGTGTGGGTGGGTGTGGGTGTGTATGTGAGAGTGTGTGTGGGGGGGTGAGAGGGTGTGGGTGTGTATGTGAGAGTGTGGGTGTGGGTGTGTATGTGAGAGTGTGTGTGTGTGTGGTGAGAGGGTGTGTGGGTGGATGTGTATGTGAGAGTGTGTGTGTGTGGGTGTGTATGTGAGAGTGTGTGGGTGGGGGGGGTGAGAGGGTGTGTGTGTGGGTGGGTGTGTATGTGAGAGTGGGTGGGGGGTGAGAGGGTGTGTGTGTGGGTGGGTGTGTATGTGAGAGTGTGTGGGTGGGGGGTGAGAGGGTGTGTGTGGGTGGGTGTGTATGTGAGAGTGTGGGGGGGGGTGAGAGGTGTGGGTGGGTGTGTATGTGAGAGTGTGTGGGTGGGGGTGAGAGGGTGTGTGGGTGGGTGTGTATGTGAGAGTGTGTGGGTGGGGGCGGTGAGAGGGTGTGTGTGTATGTGAGAGTGTGTGGGTGGGGGGGGGGAGAGGGTGTGTGTGTGGGTGGGGGGGTGAGAGGGTGGGGTGTGTGGGTGAGAGGGTGTGTGTGTGGGTGTGGGTGAGAGGGTGTGTGGGTGGATGGGTGTGTATGTGAGAGTGGGTGGGGGGGTGAGAGGGTGTGTGTGGGTGGTTGTGTATGTGAGAGTGTGTGGGTGGGGGGGTGAGAGGGTGTGTGTGGGTGTGTGTGTATGTGAGAGTGTGTGGGTGGGGGTGAGAGGTGTGTGGGGGTGTGTGTGTATGTGAGAGTGTGTGGGTGGGGGTGAGAGGGTGTGGGTGTGTATGTGAGGTGGGGGGTGAGAGGGTGTGTGGGTGGGGGGTGAGAGGGTGGGTGGGTGTGTATGTGAGAGTGTGTGGGTGGGGGGTGAGAGGGTGGGTGTGGGTGTGTCTGTATGTGAGAGTGTGTGGGTGGGGGTGAGAGGGTGTGTGTGGGTGGGTGTGTATGTGAGAGTGTGTGGGTGTGTGGGTGGGTGAGAGGGTGGGTGGGTGTGTATGTGAGAGTGTGTGGGTGGGGGGTGAGAGGGGTGTGTGTGGGTGGGTCTGTATGTGAGAGTGTGTGGGTGGGGGTGAGAGGTGTGTGTGGGTGGGGGTGAGAGGGTGTGTGTGGGTGGGTGTGTATGTGAGAGTGTGTGGGTGGGGGGGGTGAGAGGGTGTGTGGGTGGGTGTGTATGTGAGAGTGTGTGGGTGGGGGCGGTGAGAGGGTGTGTGTGGGTGTGTATGTGAGAGTGTGTGGGTGGGGGGGTGAGAGGTGTGTGTGGGTGGGGGGTGAGAGGGTGTGTGGGTGGATGGGTGTCTATGTGAGAGTGTGTGGGTGGGGGGGTGAGAGGGTGTGTGTGGGTGGGTGTGTATGTGAGAGTGTGTGGGTGGGGGTGAGAGGGTGTGGTGTGTATGTGAGAGTGTGTGGGTGGGGGGTGAGAGGGTGTGTGGGGGTGTGTGTGTATGTGAGAGTGTGTGTGGGGGGGTGAGAGGTGTGTGTGTGGGTGGGTGTGTATGTGAGAGTGTGTGGGTGGGGGGTGAGAGGGTGTGTGGGTGGGGGGGAGAGGTGGGTGGGTGTGTATGTGAGAGTGTGTGGGTGGGGGGTGAGAGGGTGTGTGTGGGTGTGTCTGTATGTGAGAGTGTGTGGGTGGGGGGGGTGAGAGGGTGTGTGTGTGGGTGGGTGTGTATGTGAGAGTGTGTGGGTGGGGGGGTGAGAGGGTGTGTGTGTGGGTGGGTGTGTATGTGAGAGGGTGGGGGGGTGAGAGGGTGTGTGGGTGTGTATGTGAGAGTGGGTGGGGGGTGAGAGTGTGGGTGTGTATGTGAGAGTGTGTGGGTGGGGGGGGTGAGAGTGTGGGTGTGTGGGTGGGTGTGTATGTGAGAGTGTGTGGGTGGGGGTGAGAGGGGTGTGTATGTGAGAGTGTGGGGGGGTGAGGGGTGTGTGTGTGGGTGTGGGTGTGTATGTGAGAGTGTGTGGGGGGGTGAGAGGGTGTGTGTGTGGGTGGGTGTGTATGTGAGAGTGTGTGGGGGGTGAGAGGGTGGGTGGGTGGTTGTGTATGTGAGAGTGTGTGTGGGGGGGTGAGAGGGTGTGTGGGTGGGTGTGTATGTGAGAGTGGGTGGGTGGGGGGGTGAGAGGGTGTGTGGGTGGATGTGTATGTGAGAGTGTGTGTGTGTGGGTGTGTATGTGAGAGTGTGTGGGTGGGGGGGGTGAGAGGGTGTGTGTGTGGGTGGGTGTGTATGTGAGAGTGTGTGTGGGGGAGTGAGAGGGTGGATGTGTGTGTGTGTGTGTATGGGTGGGTGTGTATGTGAGAGTGTGTGGGTGGGGGGGTGAGAGGGTGGGTGGGTGGGTGTGTATGTGAGAGTGTGGGGGTGAGAGGGTGTGTGGGTGGGTGTGTATGTGAGAGTGTGTGTGGGGGGGTGAGAGGGTGTGTGTGTGGGTGGGTATGTATGTGAGAGTGTGTGTGTGTGGGGGGTGAGAGGGTGGGTGTGTATGTGAGAGTGTGGGGGGGTGAGAGGGTGTGTGGGTGGATGTGGGTGTGTATGTGAGAGTGTGTGGGTGGGGGGTGAGAGGGTGGGGGGGTGAGAGGGTGTGTATGTGAGAGTGTGTATGTGAGAGTGTGTGGGGGGGGTGAGAGGGTGTGTGGGTGGGTGTGTATGTGAGAGTGTATGGGTGGGGGCGGTGAGAGGGTGTGTGTGGGTGTGTATGTGAGAGTGGGTGGGGGGGTGAGAGGGTGTGTGTGTGGGTGAGAGGGTGTGTGGGTGGATGGGTGTGTATGTGAGAGTGTGTGGGTGGGGGGGTGTGTATGGGAGGGTGTGTGGGTGGGGGGGTGAGAGGGTGTGTGTGGGTGGGTGTGTATGTGAGAGTGTGTGGGTGGGGGTGAGAGGGTGTGTGTGGGGTGTGTGTATGTGAGAGTGTGTGGGTGGGGGGTGAGAGGGTGTGTGGGGGTGTGTGTGTATGTGAGAGTGTGTGGGTGGGGGGGGTGAGAGGGTGTGTGTGTGGGTGGGTGTGTATGTGAGAGTGTGTGGGTGGGGGTGAGAGGGTGTGTGGGTGGGGGTGAGAGGGTGGGTGGGTGTGTATGTGAGAGTGTGTGGGTGGGGAGTGAGAGGGTGTGTGTGGGTGTGTCTGTATGTGAGAGTGTGTGTGTGGGGAGGGGTGAGAGGGTGGATGTGTGTGTGTGTGGGTGGGTGTGTATGTGAGAGTGTGTGGGGGGGGTGAGACAGGTGTGTGGGTGTGTATGTGAGAGTGGGTGGGTGGGGGGGTGAGAGGGTGTGTGTGTGGGTGGGTGTGTATGTGAGAGTGTGTGGGTGGGGGTGAGAGGTGTGTGTGTGGGTGTGTGTGTATGTGAGAGTGTGTGGGTGGGGGTGAGAGGTGTGTGTGTGGGTGGGTGTGTATGTGAGAGTGTGTGTGTGTGTGTGAGAGGGTGTGTGTGGGTGTGGGTGTGGGTGGGGGGGTGAGTGGGTGTGGGTGGGGGGGGGTGAGAGGGTGTGTGTGGGTGTGTGTGTATGTGAGAGTGTGTGGGTGGGGGTGTGTGTGTGTGGGTGTGTGTGTATGTGAGAGTGTGTGGGTGGGGGGGGTGAGAGGGTGTGTGTGTGGGTGGGTGTGTATGTGAGAGTGTGTGGGTGGGGGTGTGGGTGTGTGTGTGTGAGAGTGTGTGGGTGGGGGGTGAGAGGGTGTGTGGGTGTGTATGTGAGAGTGTGTGTGTGTGTGTGAGAGGGTGTGTGTGGGTGTGTGTGTGGGGGGGTGAGAGGGTGTGTGTGGGTGTGTGTGTGGGTGGGTGTGTGAGAGGGTGTGTGTGGGTGTGTGTGTGTGTGAGAGGGTGTGTGTGTGAGAGGGTGTGTGTGGGTGTGTGTGTGTGTGAGAGGGTGGGTGTGTGTGTGTGTGAGAGGGTGTGTGTGAGAGGGTGTGTGTGGGTGTGTGTGTGTGTGAGAGGGTGTGTGTGGGTGTGTGTGTGTGTGAGAGGGTGTGTGTGTGTGTGTGAGAGGGTGTGTGTGGGTGTGTGTGTGTGTGAGAGGGTGTGTGTGGGTGTGTGTGTGTGTGTGAGAGGGTGTGTGTGGGTGTGTGTGTGTGTGTGAGAGGGTGTGTGTGGGTGTGTGTGTGTGTGAGAGGGTGTGTGTGGGTGTGTGTGTGTGTGTGTGTGTGTGTGTGTGGGTGTGTGAGAGGGTGTGTGTGGGTGTGTGTGTGTGTGAGAGGGTGTGTGTGGGTGTGTGTGGGTGTGTGTGTGTGTGAGAGGGTGTGTGTGTGTGTGTGAGAGGGTGTGTGTGGGTGTGTGTGTGTGTGAGAGGGTGTGTGTGGGTGTGTGTGTGTGTGAGAGGGTGTGTGTGGGTGTGTGTGTGTGTGTGAGAGGGTGTGTGTGGGTGTGTGTGTGTGTGTGTGTGTGTGAGAGGGTGTGTGTGGGTGTGTGTGTGTGTGTGTGTCAGATGATGTGAATATTTCTATAAATCCTCAAGCAGAAGAAATGATCTTTTTGCTGGAGTTAAA
Source organism: Hemibagrus wyckioides (assembly GCF_019097595.1). NCBI lineage: Eukaryota > Metazoa > Chordata > Actinopteri > Siluriformes > Bagridae > Hemibagrus > Hemibagrus wyckioides. Next base: position 608,538 of record NC_080719.1, read on the forward strand.
GGGGAAATAATTTAAATGAAGATGTTTTGTTTCAGTTTAATTTTTCTCTTCAGTTTATCGTGTGTTTTTTCCTCAGAGTGATCTCCTGCAGTCTGAAGCCCTGAGCTCTTCTCCGTCTGGATCGTCTGAATGATGCAGTGAGCTCTTAAAGAAGCCGTGAAGAACCTTTCTCCTGAAGCTGTGAGTGTGAAGCTGTTTCGGTTCTCCTCATATTATCCAGAAGCTGTCAGGAGTTTCATGTTTAACTTCTCAGGAAAAAAGTTCTTCACTTGGTTCTCTGGGTTTTTTGGGGTTATTTGAGGATCCTTCATGTCCTTCAGGGTTCTGCTTGGTTCTTCTCAGTCTGCTGCATGAATCTACACAAAACCTTGAAGTCAGAGAAACAGAGTGAAGAAGGTTTGAAGCTCTGAACCTGTTGAGGAGCAGAGGAAGTGTGTTCTGCTCTCTGGTTTCTCTCCTCAGGTCAGATCTCATTACTAGCATCAGGTTCTAGAGAACATTCCAGACTCTGAAGACTCTGAAAGTTCTGGTGCTGCTTCATGGTGAAGTTCATCAGACAGATTTCCTCCTCTTCCCAAACACGTTGTTGATGAGCTTGGCCACGGATTTGGAGCCGCTGTAGCGCCGGCGGTCGGACCTGTGCTCCATGACCTGCCGGACGAGTCTGGTGAAGAGGTTAGCGATGTCCAGGTAGTTCTCAGCAGCGGACACTTCCTGAAAGATGCACTTGTGCTCCAGGGCCAGAGAACGTCCCTCCTCCTCACTCACCTGCCGGCTGTGACACAGGTCCTGCTTGTTCCCCAGCAGGCCGATGGGAACGTCCACGTCTCTGTCCGGTCAGAACGCATCAGAACAGAGTTTAACACACAGAGGAACCTTGATGAAGAACAGAGAACATCAGTGCAACCTCAGGACACACACAGCTCCATGATGAAGCAGCAGGTGGCGCTGTGCCTCAGACTTCTCTCAGATTGAACTCACCTGAACTCTTAGGAGGTTGGAGAAGTTTCTGCATCAGAACTCAGATAATAAAACAAACAAAACTGAACACACTGAACACACACACACACACTGAACACACACACACACTGAACACACACACACACACTGAACACACACACACTGAACACACACACACACTGAACACACACACACACACTGAACACACACACACTGAACACACACACACACTGAACACACACACACTGAACACACACACACACACTGAACACACACACACACTGAACACACACACACTGAACACACACACACACTGAACACACACACACACACTGAACACACACACACTGAACACACACACACACTGAACACACACACACACACTGAACACACACACACTGAACACACACACCACACACACACTTAACACACACACACACTGAACACACACACACTGATACACACACACACACTGAACACACACACACACACTGAACACACACACACTGAACACACACACACACACTGAACACACACGCACACACTGAACGCACACACTGAACACACACACACACACTGAACACACACACACTGAACACACACACACACACACTGAACACACGCACACACTGAACACACACACTGAACACACACGCGCACACTGAACACACACACACTGAACACACACGCACACACTGAACACACACACACACACTGAACACACATGCACACACTGAACACACACACACACACACTGAACACACACGCACACACTGAACACACACACACGCTGAACACACACACACTGAACACACACACTGAACACACACACACACACACTGAACACACACGCACACACTGAACACACACACGCTGAACACACACACACTGAACACACACACACACACACTGAACACACGCACACTGAACACACACACACACACTGAACACACACACACTGAACACACACACACACTGAACACACACACACACTGAACACACACACACTGAACACACACGCACACTGAACACACACGCACTGAACACACGCACACTGAACACACACACACTGAACACACACACACTGAACACACACGCACACTGAACACACACACACTGAACACACACACACTGAACACACACACACACTGAACACACACGCACACTGAACACACACACACACACACACTGAACACACACACACACTGAACACACGCACACTGAACACACACACACTGAACACACACACACACACTGAACACACACGCACACTGAACACACACACACACACGCACACTGAACACACACACACTGAACACACACACACTGAACACACACGCACTGAACACACACACACTGAACACACACACACACTGAACACACACACACACACTGAACACACACACACACTGAACACACGCACACTGAACACACACACACACTGAACACACACACACACTGAACACACACACACTGAACACACACGCACACACTGAACACACACACACTGAACACGCACACACTGAACACACACACACACTGAACACACACACACACACTGAACACACACACACACTGAACACACACACTGAACACACACACACACTGAACACACACGCACACTGAACACACACACACTGAACACACACACACTGAACACACACACACACTGAACACACACACACTGAACACACACGCACACTGAACACACACACACTGAACACACACGCACACTGAACACACACACACTGAACACACACACACACTGAACACACACGCACTGAACACACACACACTGAACACACACACACACTGAACACACACACACACACTGAACACACACACACACTGAACACACGCACACTGAACACACACACACACTGAACACACACACACACACACACTGAACACACACACACTGAACACACACACACTGAACACGCACACACTGAACACACACACACACTGAACACACACACACACTGAACACACACGCACACACTGAACACACACACACGCACACACTGAATACACACAAACACTGAACACACACACTGAACACACACACACACTGAACACACACGCACACACTGAACACACACACACACTGAACACACACACACACGCACACACTGAATACACACAAACACTGAACACACACTAAACACTGAACACACACAGAACACGCATACTAAACACACTGAACGCACACACACTGAACACACGCACACACACACACACTGAACACACACACACACTGAACACACACACACACTGAATACACACAAACACTGAACACACACTAAACACTGAACACACACACACAGAACACGCATACTAAACACACTGAACGCACACACACTGAACACACGCACACACACACACACACTGAATACACACAAACACTGACCACACACTAAACACACTGAACACACACACACCACACACACACACACTGAACACACACACACACACACACACTGAACACACACACACACACACACACACACACTGAACACACACACACTAATACACACTGAACACACACACACACTGAACAGACACACACACACTGATACACACACACACCACACACACACACACTGAACACACACACACACACACACACACACACTGAACACACACACACTGATACACACACACACTGAACACACACACACACTGAACACACACACACTGAACACACACACACCCTGAACACACACACTGAACACACACACACTGAACACACACACACTTAACACACACACACACACTGAACACACACACACTGATACACACTGAACACACACACACACACACTGAACAGACACACACACACTGAACACACACACACACCACACACACACTGAACACACACACACACACACACACTGAACACACACACACTGAACACACACGCACACTGAACACACACACACTGAACACGCACACACTGAACACACACACACACTGAACACACACACACACTGAACACACACGCACACACTGAACACACACACACACTGAACACACACGCACACACTGAATACACACAAACACTGAACACACACACACACACTGAACACACACACACACTGAACACACACGCACACACTGAACACACACACACTGAACACACACACACACGCACACACTGAATACACACAAACACTGAACACACACACACAGAACACGCATACTAAACACACTGAACGCACACACACTGAACACACGCACACACACACACACTGAACACACACACACACTGAACACACGCACACACTGAATACACACAAACACTGAACACACACTAAACACTGAACACACACACACAGAACACGCATACTAAACACACTGAACGCACACACACTGAACACACGCACACACACACACACTGAATACACACAAACACTGAACACACACTAAACACACTGAACACAAACACACAGAACACGCATACTAAACACACTGAACACACACACTAAACACACTGAACACACAGACACTAAACACACTGAACACACACTGAACACACGCACACTGAACACACACACACACACACACTGAACACACACTGAACACACACACACTGAATACACACACATTGAACACACACACACACTGAACACACACACTGAACACACGCACACACTGAACACACACACTGAACACACACACTGAACACACACACACTGAACACACACACTGAACACACACACACACACTGAACACACACACACACACTGAACACACACACACACTGAACACACACACACTGAACACACACGCACACACTGAACACACACACACACTGAACACACACACACTGAACACACACACACACTGAACACACGCACACTGAACACACACACACACTGAACACACACACACACACACTGAACACACACGCACACACTGAACACACACACACACTGAACACACACACACGCACACACTGAATACACACAAACACTGAACACACACTAAACACTGAACACACACACACAGAACACGCATACTAAACACACTGAATGCACACACACTGAACACACGCACACACACACACACACTGAACACACACTAAACACACTGAACACACACACTAAACACACTGAACACACAGACACTAAACACACTGAACACACGCACACACACACACACACTGAACACACACTAAACACACAGAACACGCATACTAAACACACTGAACACACACACTAAACACACTGAACACACAGACACTAAACACACTGAACACACACACACACTGAACACACACACACACTGAACACACACACTGAACACACACGCACACTGAACACACACACACTGAACACACACACACTGAACACACACACACACTGAACACACACACACTGAACACACACACACTGAACACACACGCACACTGAACACACACGCACACACTGAACACACACGCACACTGAACACACACACTGAACACACACACACACTGAACACACACACACACACTGAACACACACACTGAACACACACGCACACTGAACACACACACACTGAACACACACGCACACACTGAACACACACACACACTGAACACACACACACACTGAACACACACACACACACTGAACACACACGCACACACTGAACACACACACACACACTGAACACACGCACACTGAACACACACACACACTGAACACACACACACTGAACACACACGCACACACTGAACACACACACACACTGAACACACACACACGCACACACTGAATACACACAAACACTGAACACACACTAAACACTGAACACACACACACAGAACACGCATACTAAACACACTGAATGCACACACACTGAACACACGCACACACACACACACACTGAATACACACAAACACTGAACACACACTAAACACACTGAACACAAACACACAGAACACGCATACTAAACACACTGAACACACACACTAAACACACTGAACACACAGACACTAAACACACTGAACACACACTGAACACACGCACACTGAACACACACACACACACACTGAACACACACTAAACACACTGAACACACACTGAACACACGCACACTGAACACACACACACACACACTGAACACACACTAAACACACTGAACACACACTGAACACGCACACACTGAACACACACACTGAACACACGCACACACTGAACACACACACTGAACACACACACTGAACACACACACACTGAACACACACACTGAACACACACACACACACTGAACACACACACACACACTGAACACACACACACACACTGAACACACACACACACTGAACACACACACACTGAACACACACGCACACACTGAACACACACACACACTGAACACACACACACTGAACACACACACACACTGAACACACACGCACACACTGAACACACACACACACTGAACACACGCACACACTGAACACACACACACACACTGAACACACACGCACACACTGAACACACACACACACTGAACACACACACACGCACACACTGAATACACACAAACACTGAACACACACTAAACACTGAACACACACACACAGAACACGCATACTAAACACACTGAATGCACACACACTGAACACACGCACACACACACACACACTGAACACACACTAAACACACTGAACACACACACTAAACACACTGAACACACAGACACTAAACACACTGAACACACGCACACACACACACACACTGAACACACACTAAACACACAGAACACGCATACTAAACACACTGAACACACACACTAAACACACTGAACACACAGACACTAAACACACTGAACACACACACACACTGAACACACACACACACTGAACACACACACACTGAACACACACGCACACTGAACACACACACACTGAACACACACACACTGAACACACACACACTGAACACACACACGCACTGAACACACACACACTGAACACACACACACACTGAACACACACGCACACACTGAACACACACGCACACTGAACACACACACTGAACACACACACACACTGAACACACACACACTGAACACACACGCACACACTGAACACACACACACACTGAACACACACACACGCACACACTGAATACACACAAACACTGAACACACACTAAACACTGAACACACACACACAGAACATGCATACTAAACACACTGAATGCACACACACTGAACACACGCACACACACACACACACTGAATACACACAAACACTGAACACACACTAAACACACTGAACACAAACACACAGAACACGCATACTAAACACACTGAACACACAGACACTAAACACACTGAACACACACTGAACACACACACACTGAATACACACACACTGAACACACGCACACTGAACACACACTGAACACACACACACACACACACACTGAACACACACTGAATACACACACACAAACACTGAACACACACTAAACACACTGAACACACACACACTGAATACACACACACTGAACACACGCACACACTGAACACACACACTGAACACACGCACTGAACACACACACACTGAACACACACTGAACACACACAAACACTGAACACACACTAAACACACTGAACACACACTGAACACACACACAGAACACGCATACTAAACACACTGAACACACACACACTAAACACACTGAACACACACACACTGAACACACACACACTGAACACACACACACACTGAACACACACACACACACACTGAACACACACACACTGAACACACGCACACACACTGAACACACACACACTGAATACACACAAACACTGATCACACACTGAACACACACAGAACACGCATACTAAACACACACAATAAACACACTGAACACACTGAATACACACACACTGAACACACACACACTGAACACACATACACACATACTAAACACACTGAACACACACTAAACACACACACACTGAACACACATACACACTGAACACACACACACTAAACACACACTGAACACACTGAACACACACACATTAAACACACTGAACACACACACACTAAACATACTAAACACACACACACTGAACACACACACACAATGAACACACACACAATGAACACACACACACAATGAACACACACACACACTGAACACACACACTAAACACACTGAACACACACTAAACACACACATACTGAACACACATACACTGAACACACACACACACTAAACACACTGAACACACACACACACACTGAACACACATACTAAACACACTGAACACACACACTAAACACAGTAAACACACACACACTGAACACACACTAAACACACACACTAAACACACACACTGAACACACTGAACACACACACTAAACACAGTGAACACACACACACTGAACACACACTAAACACACACACTAAACACACACACTGAACACACACACTAAACACAGTGAACACACACACTAAACACACTGAACACACACACACTGAACACACACTAAACACACACACTAAACACACACACTGAACACACACACTGAACACACTGAACACACACACTAAACACACTGAACACACACACTAAACACACTGAACACACACACACTGAACACACACACACTAAACACACTGAACACACACACACTGAACACACACTAAACACACTGAACACACACACTGAACACACACACACTAAACACACTGAACACACACACTAAACACACACACACTAAACACACTGAACACACACTAAACACATTGAACACACACACACTGAACACACACTAAACACATTGAACACACACACTGAGCACACACACTAAACACACTGAACACACACACTAAACACACACACACTGAACACACACTAAACACACTGAACACACACTAAACACACTGAACACACACACTAAACACACTGAACACACACTAAACACACTGAACACACACACACTGAACACACACACACTAAACACACACACTAAACACACTGAACACACACACACTGAACACACACACACTAAACACACTGAACACACACTAAACACACTGAACACACACACACACTGAACACACACACACTGAACACACACACACTGAACACACACACACTAAACACACTGAACACACACACTAAACACACACACACTAAACACACTGAACACACATACACTGAACACACACACACTAAACACACACACACTGAACACACACACTAAACACACACACACTGAACACACACACACTAAACACACACACTGAACACACACTGAACACACACACACTAAACACACTGAACACACACACTAAACACACACACACATACACTGAACACACACACACTAAACCCACACACACTGAACACACACACACTAAACCCACACACACTGAACACACACACACTGAACACACACACACTGAACACACACACACACACTAAACACACACACACTGAACACACACACTAAACTATTATAGTTATATATTTACTGTCCTCTCGGCTCAGCCCTTTAATTAGAGTGTACTGGTTTGGAGTGATGCTCCAGGTCAGTAATGTGTATAAAATATCTCTGTGGTTTTCATCGACAGCAGCTACAAGCTGTTTAATCTGTTTTCTCTTCTAAATGAACTGGAGCCTGGCCTTCTGTCTGCTCGTTACAGCTCCGTCTGAATGGTCAGGACTCCTGCTCTGACCCTCACTCACCCTTTACACGTCTCTCGGCGGCTCTCTCTGATCTGATGCAGGATGTTTTTGGCGTTGAGGAAAGACGTGCGGTCACTGATGGTGTACACCACCACAAAGCCGTCTGCCCAGTCCAGCGGTTCCTCCAGGATGCCTGTGCTCTCCACGTTCTGCCAGGAAGAGAAAGAGGAGAAGAGGAGATCTGATCAGGAACATTGTGTTCCTCTGAAAATCTGAAACTGGACATGGAGTGAAGGAGCGTTCCTGGATTAAGAAAGAGAAATCATCAGGAGAATAGAACAGTGGAGAAATGAAGCTGAATATGAACACCTACCTGAGAGCATGGATCAAAGACCTCCAGGTTCAACTGTCTGCCGTCAATGGAGAGCCTTTTCTGGTATAAGGAATCTGCCAGAAAGAGGGAGGTATTATACACAGACGTGCTGCACTAAACAAAATGAAACAAAACTAAACGAAAGTGCCTGAAATGTGACATGAAGTAAAACAGCACGTTTCAGTGTTTTATGGAATCAGAAAATAATTCTAATAAACAACAGAAAAAGATGAAAGACATGATGATGATGATGATGATGATGAAAAATAAATAACACAGTCATATTAAAATGTATAATGTTTACAGTCATGTTCTATAAGTAAACAGAATTAAATCACATGACTTTATCTGAACTGGTACTGATTTATGATGATTAAACTGAGCAGTGTTCTGTGTGTGTGTGTGTGTGCACTGAACTGTAATGGACTGTACTGTACTGGGTTGTACTGGGCTGGACTGGACTATACTGGGTTGGACTGGACTGTACTGGGTTGTACTGGTCTGGATTGTACTGTACTGTGTTGGACTGGACTGCATTGGACTGTACTGGGTTGTACTGGTCTGCACTGGACTGGACTTACTTGCATTTGATGCGTATTCTCCAATGAAGCGCTTGGTCAGGAATCTCACCAAAACCGCTAAAGGCACACAGGACAGAGGATTAAGACTAGTGCAGTTCAGACAGTGATGTGAGGTAACGAAACCCTCAGAACATCAAACCCTTGGTCAGTCTGTAGAGTTCTGATGAATTTCAGGGAAACAGCAGGTTTCTGTTCATGAGGTTTATAGCGAGTGTGCTGTCTGTCTGCTCTGTGGAGAATATTATACACTGCTTCATTTATTACAATTACACACGGTTACACAACCAGCTACTGTTTTCTCTCAACACCAAATAATGTCCATCTTACAGCAGTCTCCCAGTTAAACCTGTGCAATCCCCAACAAAATTCCATCAAATCCACCCAGACATTCCGGCTGAATACACGACAAAATATAAAAATAATAAATAAAAGTAAACAAACTTTACGAAAAAGTCAAAAACAGGAAAAAAGAATGAAATGTAAAATGTAAAAGCATTAATTTGTTTAGTTTTTATTTAGTTTGATGATTAATGAGGAGATGAGGCTTGACGAGGACATTAAAGGGTTAATAAGACGCCGAGTCTGCAGAGGTGTGTACTGAGAATCATAACACTCTCACAGTTTCTGTGGTAAGACATTGCAGGTTTCCTGTTCACTTCATGTGTTTGTGTGTGTGTGAGAAGATGATATACACAGACCTGATTTCCCCGATCCCTCGCTGCCCAGCAGAGCCAGCTTCACCTCGTTCATGACTGCAGACTGACCGAGACTCGGACACGATGGTCCTCAGTTGAAGAGGAATGAACTCTCTCCGTTCTTCTCTCCTTTCCTCTATCCGTCTCTGAGCTTCTCCCTCCTTTTCTTCTCTCTGATCTCCACTTTCTCCTCCCACACTGTGGAGAGTTTAACATCAGGAGTGATCAGGAGGTCAGGCTGAGACAGATGGGCTTCACCTACATGAGGTTTAGGAGATGTATTTCACTGTGAACTGATAGAGTTATTTTCCTCACTAAGAGGCGTCACTCATAAACTATAAACCTCTCCTTCTTTTTCTTCTTCTTCTTCAGACTGACGTTAAGTCATTTCAGTTTGTTTGGTTGTCATGACATTCCAGTTAATTGGGTTCTTTCGGACACAAAAGCTGTGTTTTCACCCTCAGTGTTTTCACCCAGCCACAGACACACACTCAGGTTCAGTGTCTTCTTCATGCGATCACGTGGAAGTCATTAATGAAGACATGAGAAACATCAAAAAAATTTATTTCAACTTAACTAGCATTGTGTGAATAATCTGTGATTTAAAAAAAAAGTTATTAAAATCAGAAAATAAATGACTTTGTGGAGAAATAAAAACACGTGCAGTGAGAAAGGTGTGAAACATGAGATGTGAAGGTGTCTAAATAAAAACACGTGTAAATCCCACCTCTGAGTGACGTGAACACTCACAGAGATCCAGATGAAGGCCAGATGAAGCGAATCTCCACACAGAAGCTGTGTGCTGATCACAAGAAGCTTTTTTCTGCTCCACACAGATCTAGAAGCTCCCGTAAAATACTGAAAGCTCAGTATCACACATGTCTCAGCTGCTCTGTCCATCTCCTGGTCATCTGCTCATGGTCGGCTCACACCTCAGTGTCCTGCTTTGTTTTATTTCAGTTCTGCTGGATGAGGACTTGCAGAACCTCTGGAGGAGCGCTTCAAAGGATTTGTGTTGTGTGAATGAGAACCCTGTCCTCGCGCCAATTCAATTTAAAAATGAGTCGTTATCAAACAGAGCCTCTAATAAATCTGTATAAAATCAGCAAATACTAGAGTACTGGAGTCTAGCGAGAGGCGGAGCTTTCTGAACCAATAGGTCACGTGATTGGCAGAGGCGAAACGATGTCTCATGCTGTGTACTGATTGGTTGTCCAGACTGTACTGTATATAATGTATTGTAATACTGCACTGTACAACAATACTATAAAAATATTACATTATACTACACTAATATACACTTCTTCTTCTTCTTTGGTCTTTTCCCTTCAGGGGTCTCCACAGTGAATCATCTCTCTCCACCTATCCCTATCTTCTGCATCCTCAACACTTACACCCACTAGCTTCATATCCTCATTTATTACATCCATATACCTCCTCTTTGTCCTTCCTCTTTTCCTCCTGCCTGGCAGCTCCATGTCCAACATTCTCCTACCAATATACTCACTCTCCCTCCTCTGGACATGTCCAAACCATCTTAACCTGGCCTCCCTAACTTTGTCTCCAAAACGTCCAACATGAGCTGTCCCTCTGATGTACTCGTTCCTAATCCTGTCCAACCGTGTCCCTCCCAAAGAGAACCTCAACATCTTCAGCTCTGCTACCTCCAGCTCTGACTCCTGTCTCTTCCTCAGTGAACAACACTACTATACTATTCTATATTATACCTCACTGTACTATTCTAATCCATACTACACTGTACTATACTATACTATACTAATCTATAGAGTGTGAATATATTGTACTCTAATGTACTATAGTGTGTGTGTTGAAGCACTGATCAACAAAAACAGACAGAAAGGAGAGAGAATTTTCTGCACAGAGCTGAAAAGACTGATCCTTAAAGCTGATCCTTAAAAAACAGAGCCGTAAAACAGAGAAGCTTGTGAAGGCAGCACGCTGAGACCACTTTAATGACTTTCTGGGTTTAACTGCAGCACACAGACCTCTGAGCTCATTCAGCTGTATGATCTAATGCCCTCTGAACATCATTCAGCACTTATACAGGCACACCAAAGAGCCAGAGAGGTGAAAATACCGTTACCTTCTTACAAAAATAGTCATTACATATCAGCTGTCAGAAATCTGAGGGGGTAAAAATGAGGTCAGAGAACAGAAAAAGATTTCAATCCTGGCATGAGAGATATGACATCATAGCCATTAAGAGCGTCCTTCTGGAGGCCCGGGTTTTATCCCACAGTTTTCAGGCAAATAATCCTGACTCAGGCTGAAACCTAATCTGATTTAAGTCTCCTCAGGAAAGTGTTGGTAAAGATGAAGCAGGAAATTTTTTGCCAGCGGACATTAACACAGTCTTCACACGAAACCTTCAGCTTCCAAAACCAGGAATGAATTTCGGGGGAAAATAGTTTCTGATTTAAATTCGACCATTAAACCAAAACTGAACATGTTCTTGTCATGCTGTAAAATACATGATCCAAATATTCAAACAAACCTGCAGGATTCATTAGAGTCGTGGATTTGGTTTGAGTTTCTGTTGTGTCTTCCGTTACAGCAGCTCTAAACAGTCTTTCCCTCAGCAGTCTCTCTTTATTCTCTCTCTCTATCAGCTCTAAACAGTCTTTCCCTCAGCAGTCTCTCTTTATTCTCTCTCTCTATCAGCTCTAAACAGTCTTTCCCTCAGCAGTCTCTCTTTATTCTCTCTCTCTATCAGCTCTAAACAGTCTTTCCCTCAGCAGTCTCTCTTTATTCTCTCTCTCTATCAGCTCTAAACAGTCTTTCCCTCAGCAGTCTCTATTCTCTCTCTCTATCAGCTCTAAACAGTCTTTCCCTCAGCAGTCTCTCTTTATTCTCTCTCTCTATCAGCTCTAAACAGTCTTTCCCTCAGCAGTCTCTCTTTATTCTCTCTCTCTATCAGCTCTAAACAGTCTTTCCCTCAGCAGACTCTCTTTATTCTCTCTCTCTGTCAGCTCTAAACAGTCTTTCCCTCAGCAGACTCTCTTTATTCTCTCTTTAAGTTAGACATTGGAGACTCCATACACCTACACCCACACACACACACACTGATACACAGCACTGACACTGGAGACTCCATACACCTACACACACACACACACACACACACACACATACACAGCACTGACACTGGAGACTCCTTCACCACATCATACACACACAAATTTCTCCTCAGTCTAAACTAAAAGAGACTTATCAGTGTATTAACAGTGGAGTGTGTGCTGTACACGTCCCTGTGAATGAGTTGTTGCTATGGAAACGATAAGGTATCAGAGCGAGTGCATTAATATAAACCTGTGCTGCAGTCAGAGCTGCTGTTAGAGAGAATTAATCAACCACAGAACTCAGCAGTGCTGTGGAATAAGGAAACCATAATTCAGACTTATTTAAAAATGTTGAATTTCTATTGGCTCTTTATTGTGGTGAGGAGGTTCAGCAATGAGGAAGTTGAAATGAAAGAAGCTTTCGCTCTGTTCAGGTTTTGAGGTTTTAGGTTTTAATCTGAAGTGAAAGCTGTAGGATGAAGGAGTGATTGTGCTTTGGTCTTTAAATCAAAGTTAGTTGAAAAGGACAAATTGATTTAGTGTATCTGGGAAAGATAGACACAGGATGTTTTCCAGCAGTAATAAAATCATCCAGCGCTCCTCCTCCTGGACACTCCTCTCACTCTGCTCTAAAGCCAAACTGAAGAATGGATCCAGATTTATTAGTCTGTTAAAGCAGCTCACTCACAGCAATGGCTGAAAGACTTCCCTTCATTCAGTGAGCTCAAATTACAACACAAACCTTCAGGCCTTAAAATATATTCTTCATCTCTACAGACGACGAGAGCTTAGCAACCCAGAGGCTTATTCTACTGCCTTTACACTCAGCTTTAATACAGAGGCACTTATTCTTTTACAGAACCAGAGATTTATTTCTTTATTTCAGGATCAGAACACATTCCTGAAATCTGATGGTGTATGAAAAAAATAGAGCGAAAAAAAAAAATAAGAAAGAGAGAGACAGAGAGAGAGAGAGAGAGAGAGAGAGAGTGAGAGAGAGAGGGTGAGGCAGGGAGACAGACAGAGAGAGAGAGAGAGAGTTATATCATCTGAAGGTAAACTTTGTTCTGGCGTTTTCTCTCCTCTCCCTGTGTCTTTTAATGCTTTATAATGAGACACGATCATCAAGAAAAACAGAAATGGATTAAAACATCAGAAGATTATTTGAAGTGATGAAATCCAGTGGAAGTGTTAGAGGGAAAAAGCAGGGCCGAGGTCAGAGTTAAAGCAAGTTTCAGGACGTTTAATTCTGATAAAGGCAGGTCAGTGCAGCTGTTGGTTATATTATCGGCTTAACATGGAGACTTTTAAACAGAAGAGTAAAAAGCCTGGAGTCGATGTCCTCCACGTGTGAACATGCAGTTACTGTGATGAAATGAAGTCTTCAGTGCTTATGAATAGTGTTTATGACACTGCCAGAGGAGTGACGTGGACGAGAGAGAGGCGGGATCTACGCCGTGGGGCGTGTGTTTGACAGCGTGAGAATATTTTCAATCAGTTTTAAAAAATTTTAAAAAAAGGAAATGAAACCAAAGTCGCCGTCACTCCTGAAAAGATTCAGCAGAGACGATTTATACAATCTGTACAGATCATACAGCAGAATTTAAAAAATAATGTCAATAATAAAAAGTACCGCGGTGCAAAATGTAGATACTGATGATGTCAGTCTTCAATAAAGCTGTAGATGCTTTAAAGAGGGATTTTTTTATGAAGGAAGCAAAATGAGCTGAAGTGCAGACTGACGTCTATATAGAGCTAACTATAATATAACCCAGTTCATTACATTAGTATAAGAGAATAAAAGAAGTGAACAAATTCCACAATATTACAATTATTATTATTATTATTATTATTATTGTTGTTGTTGTTGTTGTTGTTGTTGTTATTATGAAGAGCTTCTCTTTTCAGATCTACCCTGTACATCAGGAGGAATAAACCACACTCCTCC
This sequence comes from Hemibagrus wyckioides, assembly GCF_019097595.1. Classification (NCBI taxonomy): domain Eukaryota; kingdom Metazoa; phylum Chordata; class Actinopteri; order Siluriformes; family Bagridae; genus Hemibagrus; species Hemibagrus wyckioides. Next base: position 624,825 of record NC_080719.1, read on the forward strand.
TTCACTTCTACCTGAGAAATAATTCATTAGGTGAATATTTTAGGATCATTACTAAATTAACATTGAAGCGATTACATATTTAAAACTAGTCACCTAGCAATGTCCAATCAGAATCCACGTTCCTCTCCAGAATTAGAGGAATATTTTGATTGATAAATAGCCAGAGGAAAATTACTTCAACATGGTCTGTCCAATGTGAACGCTGTTGGGCTTAAGGCCATAGATAGTGCTCCCTCTACAGGTCTACTGGTTTACTACAGTAGGAAAAAGTCAAAGCTGGTTATACACAGGGTGTAGAAAGCATATAAAACATACAATATCACATTCTCTATAATAAATATACCGTATATTACTGTATATAACCAATCAGCATCGCTCCTCTACATCCAGCAGTCGCCAGCAACCTGTAAGATATCAAAAACTTTTCAGAGACGTGATGTCCATCGCAGTGCAGAACATCGCAGCATAACGATCGGGTCCGTACACCTCCAGCTGTGGAAATGGAACACAGGAGGACGTTTTAATCAGGTGTAGCTGTGTTTCTGTGTGATGGTGCAGAAGTCCATCGTTGGGCAGGAGGTTAATAGTGATGTCTCCTCCAGCTGAGCGAGCGCCTCCTCTTCCTCTTCCTGTGGCTTTGCTCTCTCCTGTCAGGCCAGGGGAAGGTGACGGCGGCCGCACACTCGGGCTCTTCGTAATCGTCGCTGTCCGAATCGCCGTCTGAGGCAGGACAGATGAGCTCAGGAAAAACCTCACCGAGCTTCAAGAGGAAGAAGGTCTGAAGACTGCGGCCAGCCTGGGCCACTTCTGAATCCGGCTGAAGAAGGAGAGAAGAACAGAAAGTTCAGAGAGAGAGAGAGAGAGAGAGAGAGAGAGAATAAAAACGTTCTTTAAAGGAGCAGTCAGTGAATTCAACTTTAAAAATCTGTGAAAGAGGGTAGAGCTTTCTAAAATAACAGGAAATATGACTGATGTTGGATGTAGAAGGTCCATATCACCTGATCTTACTCACAATTACATCATGTTAATAAAACAGTATCACTTTAAACCATCAGTTACATCTGGACTTCCTCATTTATCTCCAGAGTGACTTCAAAGCCCACAGACAGCTGAGAGAGACTAGCACCGCTTCCACCAGAATGAAACTGTGCACTGTGCTAAAGGGCTTTAGCGCTAACGTTCAGCAGCGGGTTAGATGATGCAACGTGTGCAGACTCAGTTACACAAACTCGACACAGTGTGGAGAATTAGTGCGAGTGTGGGGTTATTTTTGGTGTCTTATCATCACACAGGAAGTGCTGAATAAATCACACAGCAGTTGAAGGAGTCAACAAGCCACGGACTCACGTAGTTAAACTTGGCACAGTTCTTAAACATCAGCAGGACGTCAGACACGAACTCTGCCACGGAGCTGTAGTGAGCCGAGCTGTGTTTGTTCAGCCTGCTCCGGATCACAGACAAGTCCATGGGCCTCTTGATGATCTGATAATAATGACGAGCCTTGGACAGAAATAAAAATTAGATGCGCAATATTCACTCTTGTCTTCTGGAAGAAAGAAAGCCTGAGACGTACCAGTGGGCTGACGGGTTCGTGGAACGGAGCGCTCAGGATGTTGCTGTAGATGAGCAGTGTGAGCTTCTCACATTTCTGTAACACAATAAACACACAGATTATTAAATCATTACAGGGCTCACATTTCACAAGCTCACTTCCTTTACAGAATATACAATAACTCTACACTTCATCTCACTTCAACACCACACACCTGCTGAGATCTGGACTCTGATTGGTCAGAAGGTGTTGATTAATTCTCTCTAACAGCAGCTCTGACTGTAGCGCAGGTTTATATTAATGCACTCACTCTGATACCTTATCATTTCCATAGCAACAACTCCTTCACAGGGACGTGTACGGCACACACTCCACTGTTAATAAACATTAAACTGCGTGTGTAATCACTGATGTGAGGAGAAAGCAGAGTGTGTGTGTGGGGGGGGGGGGGGGGGCTTAGGGAAGTGGCAGCTTAGTGGTTAAGGCAGTGGACTACTGATCAGAAGGTTGTGAGTTTGATTTCCAGGTCCACCAAACTGCCTCTGCTGGGCCCCTGAGCAAGGCCCTTAACCCTCAGTTGCTCATTTGTATAAAATGAGATAAAAATGTAAGGGCTTCTGCTAAATGCCAGAAATGTAAATGCGTGTGTGTGTCCCTCCAGTGTCAGCACTGTATTTTAAGTCAGAGGTGAAGCTGGAACAGAGGAGTTTACACTTCAACACGTGGAACAAACTTTTTGTCTTATTAACTTGACAAAAGAATAAAGAGAGACACTGTTTATAGCTGCTATAACAGAAGTGACTACAGGAACTCACTCGCATCACAGACGTTCCACCACATCGCATGTGACTATAAAGGAAGATGAAGTTTAAAAAAACTCACACGAGAACACGCAGTTATAGGAAATGAATCAGCTTTGTGGTGAGAACACTAACTGACCGCATCACGCTACCCTGTAGGTGGTTATTTTCATTATTTTATTCCTTACATGCTGTGATGATAACACCGTTCAGAAATAAACCAGATTCAGGGCAGGTGTAGCTCAGCAGTTGCCCTCTTACCCTCAGGTCACTTGGTGAGAGTGCAGGTGGTGTGGTGTGGTGGGGCAGCCGTGAGTCCTCGCAGTCGTACTCCACCTCTGGCCGCTGGACGTCTCTGCACAGCGTACACACCCAGTCGCCCCTGCAGGAAGGAGAGGAGAAAACGTCAGCTTCAGATGAGACGGAGAGAAATTGGAGGTGAGAGTGGAGTGGACCTTACGTGGGAAAGCTGAGGAGAGAGGGCACGTGGCAGGTCAGGTGGAAGACCTTGGGGCAGCGATCGCAGCACAGCAGCTCGCCTCCGATGGAGCAGACGGCGCAGAAGTCCTCACTCTCCACCTCCGCACACTCCCGCTCGACCACACCCACTTCCTCCTGCACGCTCGCGACTGCACCCACTGGCCCCGCCTCCCATTCACACTCCTGCTCCAGGTTCAGAGTCACTTCAGCGGTAGAGTCTGGATCCGATTCCAGCTCTTGCTCGGACTCTGCGGGAAGTTCCGGGACCTGCTCGGACTCCAGGTCTGATTCCGAGTCCGATTCGATCCGTGGTTCAGACGTGGAACTCGGATCTGATTCTACTTGAAGCTCGGATTCAAGTTCCGCGTCTGAGCCGAAGTCTGCATCCACCAGGGACCCGAGCTGCGAGTCTGACACCGGCACTGATCTGGGTTCCGACGGATTAGGGTCGGAAGCGCGTCGGGATTCAGGTGGTGTGGATGTGGAAGGTTCCGGATTGCTGGATTGGGATGGTGCTGAAAATTCCTTGCTTCGGCAGCAGAGCTCCTGTAAGGAAGACTCCGACCCCACCGGTGACGCGCTGCACGGGAGATGGTCTGCTAACGGTGCCTCACTTGGTAGCTGATACGCCTCCACTCTCTGTCCTGGTTCTTCACCAGGTTCCTCCTTTAATAAAACCACAGACATCAACATGGAGGTCAAACTGAGGTGCCATTTTGATGGGGCTCTGCTGTTGTTAAAGATCTTACCTCAGCACTGAGTTCTCTGTCCAGCTGCTGGGACATGATCCCTTCACACTTCAGTCTGGAGTCAGCTGGAGAAGGTGTGCTGTGGTGCCCCTGTGGTGGACATCTGGACACCAGGATCTTCAGCCGTTCCAGACACACAACAGGGACCTTCGAACCCTCAGGAGCTTTTCTGCTCACGGAAAAACCAGAAAGTTACACATCACACAAACATCTGCATCTGCAGGAACTTTCCAAAAGAAACTTTCTTAAAGGTTCTATGAGGTTCTACCTGGTGTCCGGACCTGGTGACATCCTGTATTTATTCACAGACGTACAGCTGGTGTTTTCATGAGAATATGCATAGACGTTATCTGAAAATAAACTGCACTTCAGTACTGATCCACAGAGGATGAAAACAGAATAATGAAATGATTTCAATCTAAAAAATGTTAATTGAACTGTTCTGTAGGAAGACTGACAGCTAGAACGGGTCTTGGTACCTGGCTCCGTCTTATAGACCGTCTGAGAAGAACCGTCACGGCTGTCAGGATGAAGCCGGATCATCACGTCACCCGGAATTCTTTCAGTAGGACTCGTGTAGTCCGACTGGGGCAAAAAAAAAAGAGATTTGACTGACATGCAAAAGAAGAGAAGCTGCAGAGGCCGAGAGCTCGAGACCACAAATCAGGAAGTCTCAGTTTGAGTAAACATCTACACATCTACACAAACTCTGAGAGCGTGAAGAGGTTTAATGTTTAAAACTGGCAATAAATTCACTCTCAGAAAAACAATTCCGTAACGAATCTGTGTTTAAACACCAGGAGAAACAATTTCATTAGAAATTATAGAAACTCTTTCTAACAGTTGTTCTTTTTTTCCCATTTCTATTCATTTTATTTTATTCAATAATACAAAATAGAACTTTACATCCATATAGATTAGATAGATGATCATTAGATAGATTAATGAAGGTTAAATATGAACACTTTATTTTTATAAACATTCATGGCCAGTTTCTGGATGAAATTAAATCTGTTTTTGTCCTTTAAGATATATAAATATCCATCCATATAAAATACACCATTTTTAAAAATCTTCATAAATGCTACAAACAGACGGCATTTTAAGTCATTATTATTATTATTATTATTATTATTATTTTTATTGTGAGTGATACATGTGCCCAGTGTTTTACCGGCTGTCCCGTGACGTCCTGTCGCTCAGCCGTTGTTCCCACGCTCCGACTATCCCCCAGAGGTCGGGATTGGTGCGAAGCGCTGCCTGACGATCCTGGTTCTGCGGAGATGCTGCACGCTGCGGTTCTACTCTCTGGGCTCTCGGCGTTAGCTCCAAATCCTCCGTCCTGTACCAGCATGTCTGAGGGTGTGGGGGTTCTCTCTAAGGTTCTCTCTGAGGTTCTCTGTGAGGAAGAGGCACGCGGTCATTAGCAGTGCTAAGCTAACAGTCGCGATCACAGCTTACCCTTGATGAGTGTCATAGCGACAGTGAGAAGATCAACACATCCACAATCCTCTCTTCATCACACACACACATGAAAGAGGAGGAAAGTAAAAGTCCTGCTGATGAAGGGATTATTTACAGCGAGTTAATCCACA
>NC_080719.1:632500-637500 GCF_019097595.1 Hemibagrus wyckioides
TACACTACACAAAACAACACAACACTACACTACACAACACTACACAACACTACACTACACAACACTACACAACACTACACTATACAACACTACACAACACTACACTATACAACACTACACAACACTACACAACACTACAGAACACTACACTATACAACACTACACTACACTATACAACACTACACTATACAACACTACACTACACTATACAACACTACACTACACAACACTACACAACACTACACTATACAACACTACACAACACTACAGAACACTACACAACACTACACAACACTACACTATACAACACAACACTATACAACACTACACAACACTACACTACACAACACTACACTATACAACACTATACAACACTACACAACACTACACTACACAACACTACACTACACAACACTACACTATACAACACTATACAACACTACACAACACTGCACTACACAACACTATACAACACTACACTACACAACACTGCACTACACTACACTATACAACACTACACTACACTATACAACACTACACTATACAACACTACACTACACTATACAACACTACACTACACTACACAACACTACACAACACTACACTATACAACACTACAGAACACTACACAACACTACACAACACTACACTATACAACACAACACTATACAACACTACACAACACTACACTACACAACACTACACTATACAACACTATACAACACTACACAACACTACACTACACAACACTACACTACACAACACTACACTATACAACACTATACAACACTACACTACACAACACTGCACTACACAACACTATACAACACTACACTACACAACACTACACTACACAACACTACACAACACTACACAACACAACACTACACTATACAACACTACACTACACTACACAACACAACACTACACAACACAACACAACACTACACAACACTATACAACAATACACTACACAACACAACACTACACTACACAACACAACACTACACAACACTACACTACACTACACAACACTACACTACACTATACAACACTACACTACACTATACAACACTACACTACACTATACAACACTACAAAACACTACACTACACAAAACAACACAACACTACACTACACAACACTACACAACACTACACTACACAACACTACACAACACTACACAACACTACACTATACAACACTACACAACACTACACAACACTACACTACACAACACAACACTACACTATACAACACTACACAACACAACACTACACTATACAACACTACACTACACAACACACTATACAACACTACACTACACTACACTACACAACACAACACTACACAACACAACACAACACTACACAACACTATACAACACTACACTACACAACACAACACAACACTACACTACACAACACAACACTACACAACACTACACTACACAACACTACACTACACAACACTACACAACACTACACTACACAACACTACACAACACTACACTATACAACACTACACAACACTACACTATACAACACTACACAACACTACACAACACTACAGAACACTACACTATACAACACTACACTACACTATACAACACTACACTATACAACACTACACTACACTATACAACACTACACTACACTACACAACACTACACAACACTACACTATACAACACTACACAACACTACAGAACACTACACAACACTACACAACACTACACTATACAACACAACACTATACAACACTACACAACACTACACTACACAACACTACACTATACAACACTATACAACACTACACAACACTACACAACACAACACTACACTACACAACACTACACTATACAACACTATACAACACTACACAACACTGCACTACACAACACTATACAACACTACAATACACAACACTGCACTACACTACACTATACAACACTACACTACACTATACAACACTACACTATACAACACTACACTACACTATACAACACTACACTACACTACACAACACTACACAACACTACACTATACAACACTACACAACACTACACAACACTACACTATACAACACTACACAACACTACAGAACACTACACAACACTACACAACACTACACTATACAACACAACACTATACAACACTACACAACACTACACTACACAACACTACACTATACAACACTATACAACACTACACAACACTACACTACACAACACTACACTACACAACACTACACTATACAACACTATACAACACTACACTACACAACACTGCACTACACAACACTATACAACACTACACTACACTACACAACACTACACAACACTACACTATACAACACTACACTACACAACACACTATACAACACTACACTACACTACACAACACTACACAACACAACACAACACTACACAACACTATACAACAATACACTACACAACACAACACTACACTACACAACACTAAACTACACAACACTACACTACACTAAACAACACCACACTACACTTGACAACACTACCCTTCACTATACAACACTACACTACACTATACAACACTACAAAACACTACACTACACAAAACAACACAACACTACACTACACAACACTACACAACACTACACTACACAACACTACACAACACTACACAACACTACACTATACAACACTACACAACACTACACTATACAACACTACACAACACTACAGAACACTACAGAACACTACACTATACAACACTACACTACACTATACAACACTACACTATACAACACTACACTACACTATACAACACTACACTACACTACACAACACTACACAACACTACACTATACAACACTACACAACACTACAGAACACTACACAACACTACACAACACTACACTATACAACACAACACTATACAACACTACACAACACTACACTACACAACACTACACTATACAACACTATACAACACTACACAACACTACACTACACAACACTACACTACACAACACTACACTACACAACACTACACAACACTACACAACACTACACTACACAACACTACACTACACTATACAACACTATACAACACTACACAACACTATACAATACTACACAACACAACACTACACAACACTACACTATACAACACTACACTACACAACACTACACTACACAACACTACACTATACAACACTACACTATACAATACTACATAACACAACACAACACAACACTACACAACACTACACTATACAACACTACACTACACAACACTGCACTACACAACACTATACAACACTACACTACACAACACAACATTACACTATACAACACTACACTACACAACACACTATACAACACTACACTACACAACACTACACAACACAACACTACACAACACTATACAACACTACACTACACAACACAACACTACACTACACAACACAACACAACACTACACAACACTATACAACACTACAAAACACTACACTACACTACACAAAACAACACAACACTACACTACACAACACTACACAACACTACACTACACAACACTACACAACACTACACAACACTACACTATACAACACTACACAACACTACACTATACAACACTACACAACACTACACAACACTACAGAACACTACACTATACAACACTACACTACACTACACTACACACTACACTACACAACACTACACTATACAACACTACACAACACTACAGAACACTACACAACACCACACAACACTACACTACACAACACTACACTATACAACACTATACAACACTACACAACACTACACTACACTATACAACACTATACAACACTACACAACACTATACAATACTACACAACACAACACTACACAACACTACACAAACTACATTATACAACACTACACTACACAACACTACACTACACAACACTACACTATACAACACTACACTATACAATACTACATAACACAACACAACACAACACTACACAACACTACACAACACTACACTACACAACACAACACTACACTACACAACACAGCACAACACTACACAACACTACACTACACAACACTACACTATACAACACTACACTACACAACACTACACAACACAACATTACACTATACAACACTACACTACACAACACACTATACAACACTACACTACACAACACTACACAACACAACACTACACTACACAACACTATACAACACTACACAACACAACACTACACTACACAACACTACACAACACTACACTACACTATACAACACGACACTACACAACACTACACAACACTACACTACGCTATACAACACTACACTATACAACACTGCACTACACAACACTATACAACACTACACTACACAACACAACACTACACTATACAACACTACACTACACAACACACTATACAACACAACACTATACAACACTACACAACACTACACTACACAACACTACACAACACTACACTATACAACACTACACAACACTATACAACACTGCACTATACAGCACAACACTATACAACACTACACAACACTACACAATACAACACAACACTACAGAACACTACACTACACTACACTACACTATACAACAAAACACAACACAACACTACACTATACAACACTACACAACACTACACAACACTACACTACACTACACTACACAACACTACACTATACAACACTACACTACACAACACTACACTACACTACACTATACAACACTACACAACACTACACTATACAACACTACACTACACAACACTACACAACACTAAACAACACTACACAACACTACATTATACAACACTACACTACACAACACTACACAACACAACACTACACAACACTACACAACACTACACTACACAACACAACACAACACTACACTACACAACACTACACAACACTACACTACACTATACAACACTACACTACACTATACAACACAACACTACACTACACAACACTACACTACA
>NC_080719.1:642500-652500 GCF_019097595.1 Hemibagrus wyckioides
TGATCATTTACACATCTGCTCCTCAGGCCACCCTCTGTGTGCAGAAGTGTCAGCGTCCGTGTCCGACAGGAAAGCCATCAGATTGGACGGATGTTTATCCTACTGTTCCTAATGTTTTATTTCATCATGTTTCAGTAATAATTCTGAACATTCTGATGATTTCATTTCATTTCATCATGTGGACGAACACTTCGAATGATTCCAGACTGTTCTCGGTTTAAGCCACGCCCCCGAGTGGAGTCTAGGGATGTGATAGGACAGTGGCTGCATTTCAGAGCAGCATGACGTAAACACAGTTGTGAAAGTGGAACATAATGAAACAGGAAATACTTAAATTCTGAACTTTTTTTAAAGAGCGCTTTCCTACTGCTGATGAAATAAAGCAAATAAAGGCTTTTGAGTGCAGATCGTTTTCTGTATGTCAAAAAAACAATATTGTGTTTACTTCAGGTAAATGAAAAAGAATTGGATTAACAGAGGAGAAACTGCACTCCTTCTCCGGTGTGATTACTTCCCTATCCCCTTCACTCTATAAGCTTTCTGTACCAGTTCTTTGCTGAACAGCAGTGGGTTCCTCCTGTGATGCGCCACAGCCCAGGTGATGAAGTTCTGCACATGCTCCAGCTGGCTACAAAGCTCTATCGCCCCCTGAAGCTGGTCCTCCAGATGCTGCTTAACCCCGCTGGAGACACTCTGTGGAGCAGAGAAGACTCTCATGTAGGCAAAAGCCAAAAAGAATGGAATACACATCTGCTTTCATGCAACATTAAACAGCAGTGACATGATGTTCTGCACGCTCCAGCTATGTGCACGGTCAGCTGCGCTTCTAGAGAAGAAAGACAAGGAAGAGAAACAGCAAGGAGAAAGTAATTACCTCCAGTTGCTCTATTAATAGGTTAGCCCGTTTGTTCAGCTCGTTCATCATGATCATCTTGGCCATTTTAATCTGGTTCTCAGCCTTCCTCTGCGTGATCTTTACGCTGTGAAGTCTGCAGAATAAAACAGAGAGAGAGAGAGAGAGAGAGAGAGAGAAATGAACAGATCCGCTGGAGGAAGGAAGTGGAGATGAAGGAAAGGTTTAGGTTTCTGCTGGCGCTAATATTATCATCTAAAGCACAGACTACAACGATTATATTGGTTTCAGGAGAAATCTGAGACAGTGATGTGAACTCAGACTCGGTGTTGATGAAGGTTAATTCTGCTGCTGCGTTAGCTGGTGAAATTCCACGGAGTCACATGGCTGCTGAATGGCGTAACACTGCGAGTGTGTGTCTGTGGAGCTTCACACTTTTATATCTGTAAGTGCAACTTATTGTCCATCATGTTGTCCATGTTTCCAGACGCTGATCTAATAAAGTCTGCGTGTAAAACATAGACCTACTTAAGCCTTTTAAAAGAAAGAAAACAGACGTCAACTGAAAAGAAATGTGTTTTCCTCTGCAGGAGGAGATCTATAACGATTATAAAGATAACACGACACTCCTGAATTCCAGCTCTGCTCTGGAACAGGGTTAGTGTCAGCGTGGATCTCTTCTGTGGATGTTTTGAGGTCAATCAGAGCTCAGGGTCTCAGTCTATCAGGACATACAGAATGAAACACAGTGCTGCTTCACAGGCAGGAGAGCTCTGGTTTTTTGGCAGAACCTGGTTCAGATGTCTGGTGCACACCTGAGTACAGAGTCTCGAAGATTTGAGAAAACATCAGACTTTTCCAGAACAAACAATGAGAAAGCTTTGTCTCCACTGGCTGGAACGATGCATTCTTACCTGCCCTGAATCTGCTTGGCAGTGTTCTCCACAGCTGATCTCTTCTCCTCCACACGAGCCATCAGGTTCTCCAGGAGCCACCTCTGATCCTGTAAAGCCTTGCCAACGTGGACCAGCCTGAGGAGAAAGACAATCAAGATTAATGAATAAACTCTTCTTGCAGAAATTCCAGGTGTTTTTGAAGGAGCTGAAGCTGTGAAGATGTTCAGTCATCATCCTCAGTTTGATTCTGGAGTAAATCAGTGTTACTGCACGTGTGAGTTACGTGGATTTTAGCTGCAGATTTATTTCACAAATAAAACAAACCCCTCAGAGATGAGACAGAACAACAGCCTTAAGACTTTCTGAAGAGATTTCAAAATGACCTGATGATGAAAAGCTCCACAGATATTCAGAGCCCAAGCTTTAACACTTGTGTGTGTGTGTGTGTGTGTGTGAGACACTTGTTTGTGTCATGTGCTGACTTTGTGTGTGAGTTTGCATGTCCTCCGAGCTCACCGATGGTCCTTGTGTGCGGACAGGTGACAGATGCTGCAGGCCAGAAGGTCACACGTCTCACAGAAGAGCTCCAGAAGCTCCTGTTTATGGAGCGGACACATGACGACCGCACGGCCGCACCGAGCCGAACCTGACACACACGAAACAACAGGAGACGCCATAATGAGGTGACATGCATTTCAAAACGCTAGAACAATGTCAGAAGGTGTGAGCAGGATTAATAAAGCCGGCCACAGACTGTACACTCGTTCACACACACACACACAAAGTCCAAAAGTATTGGCACCCTTCACTGGATTTGAACACAAAATGTACAGATAGTTCAGCCTGGACAAGTCAGATATTAAATAGCTCCTAAACTTCACCAAACCTCACTGGAGTCACAGTCAAGTTTCTGTGGCCAACAGAAATCAAATCCATCAACATGTCTGATCCAAAACGAGAACCGAATTGGGACTTGAACCCCAAACTTCCGATCATCTGCACAACAACCCAAAGCCTTAACACTGTGCACTTCTGGTTAGATGCTAACTGCATTTCATTGGCTTTGCACATGTACTTTGCACAATGACAATAAAGCTGAATCTAATCTAATCTAATCTAATCTAATCTAATCTAATCAGAAAATGCATTTATAGCCAAGCTTTAACCTCCTGGCAGAGTTTCTGTATCAAGCTGTGAGACACAAAATAAATGATCTAAACCATCTCCGTCTCTGGATTTAAAATCCTGTGGTGAGAAACAAAAAGACAAAAACCTGCACAAGAATTCCCCAGAGAAGAGTCTGAGGTCTTCTGTGTGTGTCTCTAATCTTCTGCAGCATCACAGGAAGTGACTCAGTGTTGTGTTCTCTCTGTGGTAAATGTTAATAAATATTAACCGGTAATTCTGAAACCAGGGTTTTTGCAGAGAACTTACTCTCCTTTGAAAGAATGGAGCTGAGATGCTATTCATCTTATATCATTAGCCACATCTGACAACTGTTCACTCCTGTATGGGGTGCCAATACTTTTGGAGTAGACCGTATACATCCAGCAATAGAGCAACAGATTCACAACACAGAGAGATTCACACAACATCATCATGAGCTCTGATCCGAAATCATTCACATCTCTTTCATTTCAGATATTTTCATATAACTATACAGTATTTCTTTCTTTCATGAGCTGGAGGAAGCAGATACAGACCTAGCAGAGCAGATAAACACACACACACACAGGAAATACACCAGCAGAGGAATTGTGGGAAATGCAGAGAAATGCAAGAAGAAATGCAATTTTCAGTGAATGGGAGAAAGAGAAAAAGAGAATCAGCAAAATATTTAAATATAAGAAAATAACTTGCAAGCCTTTTCGACTGTGGTTCAAGTTTCAGTGCTGAATAAACACCGGTGTGATGGAGGGATTTTCTGCTCCTTGTCCTGAAGCGACCTGAGACACAGCGAGCGACTCGCAGACACGACGACGTGAACCTACAAAACCTGCAGCCTTTCATTTACTGCGTGTCAATCATGAAGGCTAACAGGCTACTGTTCACAGCAGAGACATGCACATTCTCACACACACACACACACACACACACACGCACACACACATGCACACACGCACAGACCACACACTCCATCAGTGACAAGAAAAGTCAGCCTCAGAGCTCTGCTACTGACCACATCCTGTATATCAGAGCTGCACTTTCTCACCTTCAGAGCTACTCCTCTCTCTCTCTGTCTCTCTCTCTCATTCTTTCTCTCTCTCTCTCTCTCATTCTTTCTCTCTCTCTCTCTTATTCTTTCTCTCTCTCTCTCTGTCTCTCTCTGTCTCTCTCTCTCGCTCTCTCTCTCTCTCTCTCTCTCTCTCTCATGCACACACACTGCACATGCTTTTTTCTTTTCCCATCAGCACCAGGCCAAACACAACACAACCTCACTGCCGTGGAGTCTGAGTGCTGCAGATCGGATTCGAGCTCGGACTCGTTCAGCGAAAAGGCTTCGGAAAGTGGGTCAGATAAAAATAAATAAGAGTCTAGAGCATATGACTGCAGCTCATTAATCATATCGCTTACAGAAAACAGATTAAACACGGTGTTCATCTCCACACACACAGAAAGAGTGAAGAAGGATCCATACTGAGGTACAAAAGTATTCACACCCACGGAACAAACAAAACACTCGTCAAACCACATCAATCAGGATTCAGTTCTAAAAACATCCCTGATCTTTACGCATTGAGTCATTACCAACTCGACAGAACCACGACTCGAGGAGATCATTCACCTAAAAGCCTGGAAGAAGTATCAGAGACACAACCCACAAGACAAGCTGCAGTCGGTGCCACCAGCAGCATGCTTCACAGTGAGGATCATCTTCTCAGGATGTTTCCACAAAACACTGGTCTTTGTATCAAGACTAAAATGTTCAGTTTTAATTTCATCAGGGCAGAGAACCGTTTTCCACATCTGTCTCCTAAAACTCCAGCATGGAGTTTAATCAGGATTTCACGCAGCTCTTCACCATGGTCCAGGCCGTAGACAGCTTCTCCCCTCTGAGCTGTGGATCTCTCCAGCTGCTGCACATTAATCCTGAGCCTCTCGCTTAATCCCACTCTATTTAACTTCTTCTGATCCTTTTATCCAATGTGAATTACAATTAACCCCAACAGCTGATGGTTTTAAACGATTTGTGAGAAGAGATGAAGAGCACAAGGAGACGAAGAGCACGAGAAGACGAAGAGCACAAGGAGACGAAGAGCACGAGAAGACGAAGAGCACAAGGAGATGAAGAGCACGAGGAGACGAAGAGCACGAGGAGACGAAGAGCACGAGGAGACGAAGAGCACGAGGAGATGAAGAGTACAAGGAGATAAGCAGAAGCCACTGAGGATGGAATCTGACAGAATTCTACATGACTCAAGATCTCCATCAGTTTATATCAGTAGAGCACGGACCTGCTGTTTACTTCCATCAAAATTCTTAAGTGAAAAAACAAAGCCTGATTGCTGGTTTATAATCCAAACACAATTACAAAACATTTTTTCAGGGTAAAGTGTGAAGCTCTGAGTGAATTCCATCAGTTTCCATTAGAAACAAATAACACCAAATAATTCTTAAATTATTCAGCAATCTATAAGACGTAATCTTTCACAGAGCTTTAAGAGTTAAACCAGCCTCGGCTATGTGTTCCTCTAACCCGTACAAAAACCTCATTATTTATGTGGCATGCAGTGATGTGTTTAATAAAGCTAGTAAAAACAGAGAACAGAGGAACGTGCCTGGTTCTGGTGGTGCTGTGGAACTGCTGGAGCTCGGCTGATGTCGTGTCTCGGCCGCCGGAGCCGCCGCCGGTCTCTCGTGCTGGTGAAGATCAGTACACTGGAAACACAGCCACTTGTTGCAGAAGGTGCATAAACTCTGGGCCACTCGCGGCTCCGGACATTCGGAACAGCACTGGAAGGACAGACGCCGAGGACGAGAAGTGGAAGAACACACAGGTTAGAGCTCTGCTGCTATTCCTGGATCCAGGGTTTAAAAAATCAGCGTCCCAGCAGAAATGATGTCATTTTACCAAGAGCTGCATCTACTGCTGAGATTCTGAGAACAGAACTCCATCAACTCCATCAGCATCAAATAAACATCTAACTTTCACTGCACTGGACTCACGGAATCACAGCAAGAAGATCAGTAAAGGGTTAACGTGTCTTCATTTTCATTAATGATCAGTTATAGAGATCCACTCGGGTGGGCGGAGTCAAAGAGGTGAAGTGAAGTCCAGTTGACACATCAGCAACCTTTATTTCAAGCTGAAAAACAAACACATGCAAAACTCCTGAGGAGAAGCGCTGAAGTGTCTTACCTTCTCCATGACTGTGATGTGCAGTGAGACTCCTCCAGAGACCACGCCCAGATGCCCGTGCAGTGAGACAGCTCTACCTGAGACAGAAAGGAGAACAATTTAACCCTGAGTGATGCAGCCGACTGACCAGACCTCTCTCTCTTCCTGTCTCTCTCTATCTCCCAGTGCAGCAAGACAGTTCTACTTCAGACAGGTAGTTTAACTATTAAGCCTCAGTAATGCAGCCTACATGTCCAGTCTCTCTCTCTCTCTCTCTCTCTCTCTCTGATCCTCCTCTTAACTACTCGTGTTCATAATAAATGTGGATTGGGGAGAGCAGATAATTATTTCTTTTCTAGGGCGAAATTTCCCCGGAAGCTCTCTTTTCCCAAAATGGAAGGAGGAGACGTGCTGAGTGACCTACAACGATTTACTGCCACGAGTGTGTGTGTGTGTTTCATGTGAGCCAATCCTGCCCACTTCCTCCTTGATATAACAGGATGAGACAGAGATAAGGACACGTCCCTCCAGACCGCTGAGACAGGGGGAATCAGGGTTAACCTCCAGCTTCAGCAGGTGAGAAGATCACAGCAGATCACGTGACACCATGCTCTGCTCTTCAAAGCACAAACTTAATTAAGATTTCATCCCATTTCACTCTGAGTGTGAGAGAGCTTTGATTTACAATATTCCAATGTATGGAGCGTGATAGAGGCTGATGGAGCCTGAAGGAGCACTATTAGTTGCTGATGGTGGCTGATGGTCATGCTGCTAGATCAGCCAAGCTTTCATCTGTGCTCATTCTTACGGTGGCAGCATCTGACACAGTCAACCACAAGACTCTCTTGTCCTCCCTCAGGAGTCTTAGAATTTGAGGAACAGCATGGGAAAGGTTTGCTTCCTACCTGGATGGTCGCTCATATCTGGTAACATGGAGGGGATGGACATCTGCTCCACGCAGACTCTCTACTGGTGTCCCACAAGGCTCAGTACTTGGTCCTCTCCTTTTCTCCCTCTACGCTCACTCTCTTGGTGAAGTTATATCCTCACATGGCTTTTCATACCACTGCTATGCCGATGACACCCAATTTATCTTCTCCTTCCCTCCCTCAGATACCACAGCTTCTGCTCGGATCTCAGCGTGTCTGGTGGACATTTCATCATGGATGACGGCTCATCAGCTGAAACTCAATCCCAGTGAAACTGAACTGAAATTTGACCATTCCTATCCACACAGGCTGCTCAGGTGCTCGTTCAGTCTCTGGTCATTTCGAGACTGGACTACTGAAACTCTTTACATGCAGGTCTTCCTCTGACTGCAATTCATCCACTGCAAATGATCCAAGATGCTGCTGTGTGACTTGTCTTTATCCTGCCCAAGTTCTCCCACACCTCCCCACTGCTGCTCCTCCACTGGCTTCCTGTAGCTGCATCAGATTCAAAACACTGACCCTTACCTACAAAGCCGAGAATGGACCAGCACCATCTGACCTCAAATCTCTTATTACTCCTCACACTGACCCTCGCTCCCTCAAAGCACTTTTGTACACTGTTTTTATGTACTATATGTTAAAAAAAAACACAAACACACCAACTCGGTGTTTAGACTAATTTCTGTAACCTATTGAACCAGTGTTAATGTATTCATAGATAGAGACTTAAAGCACTTTTGCATGTAGCTCTGGATAAGAGCATCTGCCAAATGCCAGAAATGTAAATGTAAATGATGGAGCATGTTGGTGACTGATGGAGGTTAATGGAGTCTGATGGTGGTTGATGGAGGCTGATGGAGGCTGAGGGAGCCTGATGGAGCCTGATGGAGCCTGATGTAGGCTGATGGAGGCTCACGGTGGCTGATGGAGCATGATGGAGGCTGATGGAGCATGATGGAGGCTGACAGAAGCTTTGACTGTCTCTCATTGTTAAATCAGGAGGTGTTGTGAGGAGCAGTGGTGGGTTGTGGCTGTGTGAAGTGAACATGCTGAGCTGAGATGTGGTACATGAGCCCAGTATGAAACCCTCAGTATGAAACCACGTGTACTGCTGCGAGTCTGCCTGACAACAACCCCTGCAGCCTGACCTACAAATCTGACACATCTCTCATCCTCAGAACGACACACGGGAGCTTCAAACCAGCCCAGTCCCTGCTGTGTACTCGCAGACCCACTTTAAAAAACACAATTAGCCGTCACACACTCCATCGAGCTCGCTGTGGTACGGGCAGACAGACAGACAGACAGACAGACAGACAGATAGGCAGACAGGCAGGGAGATGTTTTAGCACTACTGCCTTCACCCACTTCCATTAAGCTTTTAAAACCAAATAGCTTTCTGTCCCTCTCTCTCTTCTCTCTCTCTCCCTCTCTCCTACTCCCTTCTCTCTCTCTCCTACTCCCCCCTCTCTCACTCTCACTCTCTCTCTCACTCCCTCCCCCCCCTCTCACTCTCCCTCAGTCACAGCTCCTCTGCTCTGCTAAGTGAATTGAGGAGAAGGTTCTCAGCAGCGTGAGGAACTGGGTTCTCTCTAGAGGAGGCGCATTAATAGAAACTCGGAGGAGAGTTCTCCCCTGGAAGCGCACCTCAGTTAACATCCATTAAGACGCTGGTTATGAGATCAGGATCAGGGAATGTCAGAATTATCCAGAGCAGATTGTAATCCTATATTTCCAATCCACTCATTGTGTTTTATCTTCAACTGTCTGTAGTTACAGCTTCATTTCTCCATTCCCAGGAGTAAAGTGTGTGTGAAACATTCGCTCCTTCTCCATCTGCTCACTCACCAGGCTACCAGGACCTGGAGATAAAATTTCAGCTGGAAAATAACCTGAGATGTTGTTAAAGGTTCTGCTTGGGTTCTCTCAAGTTGGAGAAGCTGACACGGTGCTTCTGTTCCTGCAGTAAAATTTCAGCAGCCTCCATCATGGGTTTCACGGGTCTGTGTGGGTTTCCTCAGGGTTCTCCTGTATCCTCCCAAAGACACATGCCAGTGGTGGACTTGTGACTCCAGTTTCCACCTGGTTGTGAATGTGTGTGTGATGGACCGGAGTCACGTGCAGCGTTCCCAGGAGAAACTCCACATCCATCCGCACCAGGATAAGAACTTACAGAAGTTCTGTGAAGTTTGCTTCTCTACTTAAACAGAACTATAAAAATAAACATAAGAAAATGTTTAAATTCAGCCAGAGTTTTTCTCCTCCTGTCTTCTGTCTTAAACCAAATCTTGGATGTCAGCTGGAAACTTTCCTCATGCTCCATTTACAGCTTAAACAAAATCCTCAGGATTTTTTCTGAAGAGCGAAATGAGATCCAAATCAGCAAGTACAAAACATCCGAGTGGTCAGGAGAGTGACCTGCAGCACTGAAGATTTCCAGAGAAATCACACACACACACACACAGTTCTGGCAGATTCTAAAACAAGATGCAACAGAGCTGCTAATGCTAATCTGTACTCAGGGGTGAGATCTAAAAGATGGCCGCCGTCCTGGAATAAACCTCTCTCTGAATAAAACTCTCTGGATTTAAATCTTCAGTGAAGTTTGTGATAAAATTCCTGCAGGAATCTCGCTGCTCCTGAAGCTTACTGTGCTTTCACCTCCGAACCCTCCGGTTCTCCCTCATCACCGTGGAAACACACAGGCAGCACGAGCCCGTCTCTAACCCCTGCAGGTTAATACACAGAGGAATAAACAGAACCAGGATCAGGTTCTTCACTAACCTGCACATGTTTGGACCTTCAGCATGAAGCTTATTCTTTAGAAAGAAGCTTTACTTTAACAATATAATAATAATTAAAACTAATTTCAGTGAATATTCAGGATTATGTTGTGCCTTCTTAGCTGATGTAATAATAATAATAATAATAATAATAATAATAATAATATTAAGGTCCAAACATGTTCTCTTCATCCTCT
>NC_080719.1:657500-690000 GCF_019097595.1 Hemibagrus wyckioides
GTGCAGAGAGAGAGTGTGTGTGTGTGTGTGGTGGGGGAGTGTGTGTGTGTGTGTGAGAGAGAGGTGTGTGTGTGTGTGTGTGTGTGTGGGAGTGTGTGTGTGGGTGTGTGTGAGAGAGTGTGTGTGTGTGAGTGAGTGTGTGTGTGAGAGAGAGTGTGAGTGAGTGTGTGTGTGAGAGAGAGTGTGTGAGTGAGTGTGTGTGTGTGAGAGAGAGAGTGTGTGTGTGTGTGTGTGTGTGTGAGAGAGAGTGTGTGTGTGTGTGTGTGAGAGAGAGTGTGTGTGTTTGTGTGTGAGAGAGAGTGTGTGTGTTTGTGTGTGAGAGAGAGTGTGTGTGTGTGTGTGTGTGAGAGCCTCTACACGGCGACTCGGCTGATCCCAGAGGTTTTCTATGGGATTCGGGTCTGGAGAAAGTGCAGGTCACTCCATTTGAGGTACCCCAGCCTCCAGCAGCCGTTCCCTAATGATGCTCCTCGATGAGCTGGAGCATTGTCGTCCATGAAGATGAAATTAGGCCTGTGTTGTTCATGTAGGGGCACAATGACTGGATTAATGATGTTATTCAGGTAGTATTGGCTTGTCACTGTACCATTCACAAGATGTAGGTCAGTTCTGTATTGAGTGGACACACCTGCCCAGACTGTAACACCACCACAACAGTGGCTGATGCATAGCGCTCTCCTTGACGTCTCCAACATCGTTGGGTCCATCATTTCTGCTCAACGTGAATCGACTTTCATCAGAGAACAGCACTGAGGCCCACCGGTCCCTCGTCCAGTGTAAATGCTCCCTGGCCCGATGCCTGTGCCTGGGGGTGTGGTCAGGTACCTTTGCAGGTCGTCTAACACGCAGACCACGCTGATGTAAACAGTTTCGAATGGTCTGACGTGACACTTGGGTTCCTCTCACCTCCCTCAAATGTGCCTGGAGTTGAGTGACATTCATCATCCGGTTCCGCAGGGCACTGTTCACAATGAAGCGGTCATCAACGTGGGATGTGGCCAAAGGACGTCCACTTCTATGCCTTTCTGTGACTCTTCCAGTCTCTCTGTATCTCTGTCCCAACCTGCTGATGACACTCTGTGACACTTTAAGCTCAGTGGCCACTTCCCTCTGAGAACATCCTGTTTGAAG
Source organism: Hemibagrus wyckioides (assembly GCF_019097595.1). Taxonomy (NCBI): domain Eukaryota; kingdom Metazoa; phylum Chordata; class Actinopteri; order Siluriformes; family Bagridae; genus Hemibagrus; species Hemibagrus wyckioides. The sequence goes on from NC_080719.1 coordinate 658,632, forward strand.
CCTCACAATGGTGAGGTTCTGTTGATCAGTTGTTAGGTGTGGTCTTGGTCTCATGATGTCAAAATGTGAACAGCATGATGAAGAGGACTGTTTAAATACCAATTCTAATGGAACCAGAAAATTTATGGGTGGATTCATGGATCAAACACCAGTTGTGAATTTTGCTGTTAAGCACCTTGTTAGAGAACAGCAAGTTCTGCAGAAAGTACTGAAACACTGAACAGTTGGACATGTGCATTCAGAAGGGTAGAGAAGGTCGAATTAAGTTCACCTGGAAAGGTTATAGTGCATTTTAGGTGCATCCTGAAATTTCACCCGAATTATCTTTAAAGATGCAGCTTAGGAGATTTCTTTTACAATTCTATAATTCTTTCCTCAAAATAAAAAAGCCCATGTACTCTTAAGTGGGAGGAGCATTCTCTCTCTCCCCTGTCAATCACAGTGAAAATAGCCAATCAGAGCCATCTGTGAGCTGATGTATGAGGAAAAGGGCAGGCGTCTCAGGTTACACCTCCTGTTTTAAGAAGCACATGTTAGTCATGTTATCCTCCACAGCTGGAACCGGTCATGAGGATGTTTTCAGGACAAAAATAAAATTTAAATATTCAACAAAATTCAAGTCACTGAATAATCTGAGAGAATTTATTGATATATGGTTGTTGTTTTTTTTTTTTACAAAGAATTGCAAGTACAGGAATCTTCAAGTGTTAATACATGTACAAAATGCACTTAGGCGTTAAATACTACACAGTCTCTGTACATCCACACACACTCGTTTCCATTACTCAGTGGATCTCTCTCTCTCTCTCACACACACACACACAGTGTGGTAGTGCTGTATCAGTCTCCTCACACTCATCAGTACCACTCTGTCGTTATCCTCCACTCATTCACACAGTACCAGGAAACAGAATAAACACAGCTATTTCATCATTCATAAATATTTACAGGACATTTAACTCGAGTCAACTCAACTGACACGTCTTCAGATATATGAGTTGTGTTAAATCTTCAAATGTAGTGCTGGAAAGACGTCCTTAGTGTTTAGGGTTCCACATGATCAGTTCTTTTTATGGAGAAACTTCATTTTATTACCTGGAAAAGACAGAAATATAAAAGATGAGAAATTCCTCTGCTTCAGTAAAGTCTGATTTATTATTAAATGAAAAAAATCATGAAACTTTATTAATAGATATTAAAGCTTATAAGACTAAGACTAATAAAAGCCTAAACTCTAGTCATTCTGAGAGCCCTGGTGTGTCCACTCCTCTTCAGTGCGGTCCCTAATGAGAACATGCCGCAGTCTCTGTCCAGCTCTCAGAGTGAGAAAGTCACTGGACTCTGAATCAAACTTGCTGTGTGTTTTGTGGGTTTTTTTATGTGAGCTTATAAAGTGAGCTAAAGCACAGAGCTGTAGTGCTGCAGACATGCTGTGTGTTCTGGAGAAATGAAACTATAGAGTTATTTCTATAATGATTGAATCTTTTATGGAGTGCTGGCACCATCTTCTCTGAGCTCAGGTAAAATGTTTGTGATCTCTACACACACTTAACTAGTAAAAGGTTTATATATATATATATAAATATTCTCCTTCACTGTATTTTTGATCAATAAGGAAAGAGCTTTACGAGGACGTTTTCAGCTCTGCACTGAGTTTTTTTCTCCAGTCTGATTAATAATGTGTGAAATGTAAAATAATGACTGCTCTCAATGCCTCACCTAAGCCTTTAAGGAACTTGTTGACTCCGCTCTGCTCGGTGTCAGGTAACTCCTCCAGGTACTGCTCAGCTCTCTGCTCGAACAAACCTGCAACACAAAACACACACACCGTTCACTTCACCCAGCTTCGTACTCCCTCGAACCCTCTGAGTGACCAGCAGAGGGCAGTACAGCTCTAAACTGGAGCTATTTGCCACATCACATGTTTCCTTCCTATATAAACAATTTCACAATATAATGAGTGTTTTTCTTTCTTTATTTTATTTCAACTTTTGAAACGTTCTGGCCCTAATTTCTTGGTTTTTCCCACAATCCTTTTTACCTTTAGCTCTGGTCTTCCTCAGCTCTCGGTCCTGGATGAATCCAGCGAACATCTGAGACTCCATGAAGACTCCCAGGAAGCGGCGGATGCTTTTGGAGGCCACAGACTTGCGGAAGGGTTCACGCTGGAACACACGCTCGCCTCTCTCGCCCTGAGTCAGGAAGAGTGAGTAGTGTCCGATGGTCTCCAGGAAGAAGCGGATGAAGGCCTCGGACACTACGCTGTTCAATGTGTTACACTCTGAGAAAAAAAAAACAGAAAGAATCATCTTCATGCACCACGGCACAGCGAGACGTCTAAATCCTCTTCGCTGAGAGACAACAAAAGTTCACAAAGTCCTTTCAATGAGAAATAAATGCTGTTTTTGAGTTATTGTTCTTTACTTAAAGCAGCAGTAAGTAACCTTTTGAATAGGAATATGTTCTAATGAGCAGAGACAGATGGTTTTGATGCCTGGACCCCTGAAGATGGAGAGTGTTATTCTTCACTAGGGTTTCTGTCCTGCAGCAGGGTGCAGTATGATGATGTGTGTCATAACGGCAAAAGTTCTGAAGACAGCGTGTTAAAGAGTAAAGCACTGCTTCAGGACTGATGACTCCATCACGCTATTTATTTCATTTTATACAAATAAGTCACATACAGCTGCTTTAATCTAAAAGTTATATACAACCGCTTTAATTTAAAAGAGATTAATCTGCTTCTTTATACATGTACAATGTGTCCTGAGGGCTGAACAATGAACTGTTATTTAATTGTGATTGCTATTTAGTAATTTAAAATAATTAATATCAGTAAGTAAAAAAAATTAGATTAGGAAGTAGGATAATTAAAAAAAATTGATTCATGATTAAATTTATTACTATATAAATATTTAACATTTTTAAACTTGAACAATGTATAAAATGTTTATAAACTTGTAATAATATTGTAGTAAACTGCTTAAAAAAAAGTACAAAAGTGTGATTAAACGACTCTCTACAGCCAGTCTCTCCACACCACACAATAAGCTAAGATTCAAACCGGTCAGATGTTTCAGTCTGTCTAACGAACCGTCGTCCGACTCGCTGTCCGAGTCCTGATCGAGGATGTGGTTCCTCTGCTCCAGTGCTTGTTCCAGAGCAGCCTGTAGCTTGCGTGGAAGGAGTGACGCCTCGTCGTCCAGCTGCATGATCACACGGTGACATTTATTATCATTATTTTGTCTGTAAAGGTCTTTGTAACAGAACTGAAGGTGAGGAGAGACACCTGTGTGTGTGTGTGTGTGTGTGTGTGTGTGTTTACTATGAAATGAAGGCTGTGGAGATATGTTCACATACACACCTGTCTGATGAAGCGATCTGTTCCCAGATGAACCATCAGAGCCTGGAATTAAAAACAACACACCCTGAGCAGATCTTTCAGATCTAATCAAATGTCGTGTTTATTGTGAGCACAGCATCGGGTCAGGACATCTCTACATCCTGATCTTCAACAGATGGAACATGACAGCAAATTAAACCCCAAAGATGTTAAAGTGACAAGCTTCTTAAAGTGTTGTTCAAGTAAACATGTTCGCACCAAATGGGTCAGAAACTTAAACAGACTTCCCACAGGAGCCAAGTCACAGGACTCAGAGTCCATCCTTTCAGCACACTTCACATCTCTTCACAGCTTCTTGTGCACTCTTAAAAGTTGAGAGAATCCTTAAAGATTTTATGTAAAACCCTACAACAAATATATTCCCATACAAAATGACTGTAAAAAAAAAAGACTTCTTAATTTTAAAATAAACCTTTAAGAAACCTTTGCAGAACCTCACATACTGTATGACACGATGCAGAAGTCGTGCTTTTCTGTCAAGGTTTGCGTTTTTGCTTTTTGCCCTTCACAATTCCTCGTAACAAGTGGGAAAAAGCTGAAGCTCCGCCCCTTATGTCACTTTTCAGTTAAAAAGTAGATGTTGTTTAAAACTTAAGTATAAAATACAGACTCAGAGATATTAAAGTTGCAGTCTGTGAGAACCAGGAGCTGTATGATGTACACTCTCACACGTAATAGTGACTGATGTGTGTTTATATCCACTGTATTGTATTGTATTGTCTGGCAGTTTGTTTGCGAGTGAAGCAGTGATGCATGTGGGCCTTACGCAGCAAGAAATTTCCAAAAATCTTAAATCTAATTCAACCACAAAACAACAACAACGTCCACGGCAGAAACATCAGTTCTTGTCAACAGAGATGTTTAGCACTGATCTTTGTAATGTGTGATGAACTGCTCGTTGTTGTGTGTGAGAGAGACTACACTTTCACAGTGTACTGCACCAGCTATATATGGTTGAAATGCCAATAAGAGCTTCTTGACCGTTGCCCCTTGACCCTGAGTGTGCTGAGTGTGACATGCTCCCTCAGATGAAATGTGAAGAGCAAGAGTTTAAGGAGCTGACACTAACTGACAGATTTGTACACAGAAGCCTTTGGCTGTTGTTCTGGGCAAAGTGTTTCATCTGGGATCCTTTTCTCCTCCTCCATTACTGAAAGTTGCGAAAGATGAATCTGTTCTTTTGTTTTGTTTTCTTTTCAGGTCAACAGCCAGATGGTTTATTTGAGTAAAGGCCAATTCATACAGCAACATCACATCAGGCTTCAAGTCAAGACCGCATTCAGTATCACGTTAGTGACACGTCATACTCGAGCTCACGTGCCACACTGACTTTATTTTACACTTCTGTACAGGCATGAAGCTTAAACTCAACAGAAAATCAGACAGATTCCAGGAAATAACTTTCTATTCCTGTGAACTTTATTTTAAATCAGAACCTACACAGATGTCCTAATCATGTAAAAAGTGTTATACACTAATAATAAAAGTGTTTATACACTATGCTACTTATTACACACACAGAGTATTCATCTCATTTTACACAATTGAGGGATAAGGGCCTTACTCAGGGGCCTAGCAGTGGCAGATTGGTGGTCCTGGGATTCAAACTCACAACCTTCTGAGCAGTAGTCCAATACCTTAAGCACTAAACTACCACACCCCAGTAATGAAGAGAGCTTGAGAGTAAATAAGATTTCAGCTCTTATTCTACGTCTTTCTGTTTTTGTGTGTTTTTCATCCAGTGTGTATATTAGCGCCCTCTTCAGGTCACGTTGGAATAAAATACAGTATCTACTGCGGTGGTCCAGTGGCAGGATCCCGTGCTCTCATTGCTGCCGCCTGGTATTGATTCCCAGGTAGGGAGCTAACCCGGCCACTGAAGAGTTGTGGTGGACGAATGCAATTCATCCACTGCAAATGATCCAAAATGCTGCTGTGTGACTTGTCTTTATCCTGCCCAAGTTCTCCCACACCTCCCCACTGCTGCTCCTCCACTGGCTTCTTGTAGCTTCATCAGATTCAAAACACTGACCCTTACCTACAAAGCCGAGAATGGACCAGCACCATCTGACCTCAAATCTCTTATTACTCCTCACACTGACCCTCGCTCCCTCAGGTCCACTAGCACTGTTCCACTGCTCCCACCATCTCTCAGGGTCAGAGATGGGTCTGCATCTAGACTCTTCTCTGTTCTGGCACTGAGGTGGTGGAATGAACTTCCCCTAGATGTCCGTACCACCGAGTCACTGACCTTCTTCAAACGACGACTGACACCTCTTCCTGAAGCACTTAAACTAGCTCTTATCTTTCCCTGTTTTTATGTACTATATGTTTAAAAAAAACACAAACACACCAACTCGGTGTTTAGACTAATTTCTGTAACCTATTGAACCAGTGTTAATGTATTCATAGATAGAGACTTAAAGCACTTTTGCATGTGGCTCTGGATAAGAGCATCTGCCAAATGCCAGAAATGTAAATGTAAAGACTTGATCCCAAGCCAGGATGATATGGGAGGGTTGCATCAAGAAGAGCATCCGGCATAAAACCTGTGCCAAATTGAAACATGCGGAGCAAATGATCCGCTGTGGCGACTCCAAACAGGGAGAAGCCGAAAGAACAACAACAACAACAACATCTACTGCACACAGTCAGGAGAGGGCGTGGCTCAAATGGGGTGTGGTTGAGATGGGGCATGGCTGTGATGGGGTGTGGTTAAGATGGGGTGTGGCTGAGATGCAGCGTGGCTATGCTGGGGCATGACTGAGATGGGGCGTGGCTGAGAGGGTGTGTAATGAAGACTGATTTATGACATAATGATAAAGATTAGTGAGGTCTCAGTGCCTACATTCTGCTCCCATGCCGAACAGGAGCTCGTGTTGGAACACGTCGAGGTGTGTATGAGATTATGGGAGGGTGTGTTTGTGTGAAGCTGCTTTACGCCACATTTCTCTGACTGATCTGTGTGTTCTTGTGTACTTTCGAGCAGGAGGAGAAACAGTCTTGAAGATTTAGAGTGAAAAGTAAACTGTTGTGTTTGGGGTTTTATATAAACAGTTGAGTTTCCCCTCAGCGCTCTGTCTCAGTGCTGATGAATCGTCTCTGTTATCTGAGCTCTCTGTAGATAAGCAGAAAAACCACAACCCTGACTGAAGGCTTTTAAAAGCAGACTGCAGAGTGAGGCCTAGAAGAGGCATTTCCACTGACTCACTGATTCACTGACTCACTGTAATTCATACACTAGCTGGTGGTTTACATCTAAAACCAGGAGCAGCACTTTATCACTAAACCCACAGACAATCAGTCGTGTCCTAATACAACACACACACACACACACAGCTTCACAAAACTATCCTAAAGCCTCCTTTACTTCTCCATGGCTTATGTCCCTCAGGATGTGGCCTAGTAATCTAACATTAAGGATATTTTAATTTTTTACATGAGCTCAGAGGAATAAAGTGTGCGTGTGTGTGTGTGTGTGTGTGTGTGTGTGTGTGTGTGTGTGGGTGGGTGGGTGCTGTGTTGTCCTGAAGTGTTTTATTCCTGAAGACTCCTTCCACATATCATACACCACCAACAATCCATTAGTTTTAAAGTTTTACACGGGAAAAGTTTTAGCTGATTCCATAGTCCTCTGTGTGTGTGTGTGTGTGTGTGTGAAGGACAAGTGTTTAGTGTTAGCATTAGCATTACCTCCTCCACTGGCAGTTCCTTGAGTTTGGGCAGTGAGCTGGATAGGATTCCTACCAGGAATGGAGTTGGACAGCACACAATGTCCACCATGGAGGAGGGAAGCACAGGGATGAAGGTGTGCTGCCAGGAGAATGGGTAAAGCAGAGCTACCACAGCATGCGCACAGCTGGACAGGACACTGGGGACAAAAACACAATAACACACATAAATCATCTGATACTGTCACACACACCCACACACACACACACACAGCTAATCTGGTGATGGACACTAAGGAAACAAAGTCCTGATTTTCCAGCTGATCCTGGCTCTGCAGACGAGACGGTGGATGTGATTATAAGCAGGACGGAGATCAGACGCTGAGGAAGTTCAGGTTAAACGTTGGCTGATGGGAGAGGAGATACTTTACAGCAATTTCATTTATCATCACCAGAGAAAGCAAAAATATCTGCAGTGAGAGCAAACACAGGCCAAATGTATCCTGTAACAACTGTTCTAAAGTCTGGGAAAACAGATCAAGCTGAAGTGTTTCTCAGGGTCACAGATATCATTATCAGGAACACGGAGAAATGTGAAGAATAAAAGGTCTCTCAGGCCATGTGCTGGGTCTAAAACACACAAAAACCCTAAGCATCAGAAAGGACACGACAGAAGAGACGTGAATTCATCAACACAATTATATAACTCTTATAACATAATAATACTTAAAAAAAAGATCAGCTTTTAAATTGATCAGAAAACAGCCTTCTCTTTTACTTTGTCCACTGAAACCTTTGGCAAGAAAGTAGAGTAAGTATAAGAGTTCTGGGCTCTGATTGGTCAGAAGGATGACATCACAGCTTTATAACATTAATGCACTTATTCTAATATGTAATTGTTTCTATAGCAACAAGGAGGAGGGAGTCTCCAGTGTCAGTGCTGTGTATCAGTGTGTGTGTGTTAGGGATGCCACAATACTCAATATAATATTGAAGCGTTCAGTACGACCACGGTTCAGTACACGTATGTCAACCGCGTTTTTTTTCGTTTTTTCCTTTAAATAATAATAACCATGCATTTTATTACTCTCTGAACTGCCTGTTTGTGTTTGCCTGTACTGTATGTCTATGCGCTGAGACAGACACGCCTCCCCACAAGTAAATATCCAATCAGTGAGCGCTAAAGTTAGGGGCGGTCTAATCTAACCCTGGAGAGTGGTGAAGTGAGACAGAAATACAAGGAAGCAGCTCCGTCTCTCAGATCTGTGGTGTGGGGACATTTCGGATTTGTTGTGGACTATGATGCCAATTAAACAAAAACGCTAAACAAAAAGATGACTGTGTTTAAGCGCTGTTCTACACGAGTTACCTACTCAGATGGAAATACTTCCAACATGACCACACATCTGCAGCTCCATCACCCAGAGACATCACTGTGTGGAAGCAGGATGGCAGAGCAGGTAACACAGGCATCCAAAAACAACAGTCCCCTATCTGATTCCTTCCAGCATTCAGACACAACTGGTTCAGAGAGACAAAAAATAATTATAATATAATAATTGCTAAAGATCTGCAGCCGTTTTCTGTGATCGGTGATGTGGGCTTTCGGCAACTTATAAAAAGTGCTCGAACCGCGTTACACACTACCGACACGGACTTTGTTCCCGACCTCTACGAAAAAAATCGAAACCGAATCTGCTAAAGCACAAAGTCTTGCTCTAATACCAGATATTTGGACCTCGCGGGTAACAGAGTTATCTCACTGTGACTGTTCATTACATAGAGGATTGGGAAAAAAGAGCGCCGTCTAAACCCGTCTCCTGTAATAAAGTCATACAAGCGCTAATTTTTATCTCTCACTATTTTCAGTACTCTATGAATGTGTACAAGTTGATTTTTGCATTTAAGTAAAATAAAGAGAATTGCAACTAAAACCAGTTTTTTTCTTCTCAACATACTTACTGTTCCCGTCACCTAAACAAAGAATAATGGGGAAAAACCTTTAATTTGCCAAGCCACCCAAACCGAACCCAAAACCGTGGTTAAAAAAACGCGGTACGTATTGAACCGTGGGTTAACTGTATTGTTGCATCCCTAGTGTGTGTATGATGTGTGTAAGGAGTCTCCAGTGTCACAGAATTCTGGTGTTTCTTTACATGCTGTTTTGGTTTGATCTGAAGTAAGTTGTGAGATCTTCCAGCTGGACATCAAGAATACCATGAAGTCTGTTTAATAGTCCAGGAGGTTGTTCACTGGGACTGACCCTTTCCTCATTAATGACCACTTATACAGAAACAACACAAATAAACCAGCACTAGAGCCATCACTGTAGATCAGAGCAGATCAAATGTGGAATGTAAACATGAGCTCTGATTATAAAAGCCGTCTACAGACCAGCCTTATGATATATATACACTCACACTCCTGTTTAGAGAGAGAGAGAGAATGAGAGAGAGAGAGAGAGAGAGGGAGAGAGAGAGAGGGAGAGAGAGAGAGAGAGAGAGAGAGAGGGAGAGAGAGGGAGAGAGAGAGAGAGAGAGAGAGAGAGAGAGATGAAGTGAATGTTATTTAATTTCAATCAGTGAGGTCCTATTAACCTCAGAAGGTAAAAATTCTCAGCTCATTAATCATGCTAGCTTGTGTCTAGCTTTCAGGCTGAATGGAGGAGTGGAGAGATGTTTAAAAGCGTAGCCACAGGGTGAAACTGATAGAGCTTCAACTCCTAGAACTTCAACACACACACACACACACACACCCCTCTGTGGGAAAAGACTCAGGTGAGGTGCATTTTTTCTCCAAGAAAGTGACAGACTGTCAGAATAAAACACTAGTGAGACAGTCAGTGTGTACAGACAGAGTGTGTGTGAAAGTGAAAGAGATCAGCACACACACACACACACACACACACACACACAAGGCAAGATCAAAAGTTTAATAATATTCTATAAAAACAGGCTAAACACAAGTAAAAATCATTACACAAACAGAGAGCTGGACATGAGTACAGATACTGTTCAGGTTATTTTTTAAAAAAAAAAGATATTTATCATGGGACAGAGATGCCCCTCCCACCCAGACTGCACTATTTCCTCTACAATACCCAGGTTTCAATAATATTGGCACCCCTGCAATTAATATATGAACGGAATAGCAGCACTGAAACTCCAACAAAATTACAGATGTGTTTTTACACCAGTATAGATGAGGATCTGTGTTCTGTGAAATTGTGTCTCATCTTATAATCAGCTTGTTTTTGTGGATTTACTGTTAAATAAACATTCAATTCCTGGAAATGTCTGTTTTCTGTTTCCATCTCTAGATTTTCTTACAATGCTTCTGACTGATTATTTGGCCAACAGCAGACCAGAAAGCAATCTGAATAATATTAGTATGAAAATAATACTCATTTTAAGACTTTTTCATTTTAAATGTAAAGGGTGCTAATAATTATAGCTTGTAATTGAACAAGGTTCTCACATACCATGTTTATAAGGCTATGTGTGTGTTAAATCTCTTCAGCAGCCCTCCCGAGGAAGACGTCCAGGATTTGGGAAAGTTGTTTTTACAGAGTTAATGGGTTTATCAGATGGTTTGGCTTCTGGCTAAAGAAGTTTGTGAGTTCAGCTGGATCTAAGATTTATTCATCATGTGTTTTCACATGCTGTACCACGCTGCACGGTGCCACGGGACATAAAACATTCTCATAACTACGCTTTAAAACAGAAAAATGTTCACAGTTGGGAAGAGTGTGTGATGAATAATGACGGTTCAGATCCTTGTTCTTGATTTAGAGTTTACTTTAACTGCAGAAAGTTAAACAGAAAGCCCTCACAGACGGTAAACACTATTCTCTTTCTTTTCTCTTTGCACTCTCTACGATGCAACATGAAATTCTCACGCTAGGCCCAAGACTAAAAAAAGGAAGGCAAGGCAAGCATCTGCACCCACGTTCTGCCCCTGATGATGAACCAAAGCCAGGGAAAGCCATTTCCACAAAGCAGGAAGATTAAAAGCGGCTCCTGTGATTAACCCTTTCCTGCCATCCCACATTTCTCAAAGCTCAGGGCAGATGAGGCATGAGGAGGAACGCTGGAGCAGTTCATTCAACAAAATCTGGTTAAATAATAAAGTCCATATGACGCTGAATCCCAGGGATTTATTGCATCAGGAGTAAGTTTTACTTCCTCTCTAACAGCTCACACACTCACTATGTGTTCTCTTAAAAGACAAGAAGCCTGCAGCCCTACTCAGACTGGATTAGTTTCCACATGTGAATGTGTGGAATGTAAATGATTTATTATGATATTATTAAATGAAGTGTGTGTGGAAATGGCTGTTTTTGGTGTACCTGAGCAAGGTGTGGTCATGTCCAAAAACTGTCAGGATGCTTGCACTTTTGCACGTCTTTTGGCTCGGAGAACCACCTTTAACCTCACTCTGGCTTAAGGATGTGTTGCTGTTTTTGAAATTGGAGAAAATTAAATATTCTCTTAGAGGATCCACCAAACGTTTTAATTCAGTATGGACTCCAGTGATCTCATATTTTGAAAAGAGCACAACTCTTCCCCCAAACTAAAATTTAGCAGTGTAACTAAAAAGCCAGGTGTGTATTGTAGCAGATAACGTAATCAGACATAATGGGCAAAATGATTTTAATTATTTCCTCACTGTTTTTTTTTGGGAGGTGGTTTGCGTAATTGTAAATTCAAGAAAAACATTGTTAACTCTTTTTGTAACTGTTCAATTCCACTTTTCCTTCCACAAAAATATATTTTAAAAAAATGAAGTGTGTGTGTGTGTAGTACACATGGAGTTTTTAGTTTTAGTGCTGAAGACACGCCCATCTCTGTGATTAAGTACTAATATCATCACTAACACATACACACACACACACACACACGTATGTCCAGAGATTTGACCTGATCCGATTAGTACTACAGAGACTTTCCTAACATGGAAGGAGTTTCTTTGTAGATATATACGTTACAGGGCACAGAGACATACATCATCTGGTGCTGGCTCGGAATCCTGGGACTGAGTAGCTCTGGATTTTCCCAGGAGAGGCTCCGGTTATATCCGTGATGTGGGAAAGAGAGGAATACTGTGTGGGTTTATAGTGTACATACCTCAGACTAAAGCCTGGACCTCATTCTACCTGTCCAGGTGCTAATCACTGTCAGAGTTTCATCTCCAGTCGTAACGAGGAAGTGTGAGATCTTTCACACTCGGCTTCATTCTCAGATTAGATTAGCAAAGCAAGCTAACTGTACTAGCTACGTACACTCGCCACAAACGCCGGCCATCTCTGCTACTTCTTGTTCAAGCTTTGTTTTTTCTTTATATCATCTCTATGATGAAAGCTCATATGTTCTACACTTTTCTTCTATCTTTGCAGAATCTAATAGCGGGTAGGAAATAAAGTTGTTACTGAAGATAATTTAGGGAACTGAAGACAAAACACACCATAGGATCGGTCCAAGGTTTTGATCAAGACGATTATTGGATTTATCGCATCGTAGATTATTTGAAACAAAAATGCCTGAGAAAATTATATTACTACTAATAATAATAATAATAATAATGATAACCTGTGCTTTTTGGTAGTTTTAACACTACATTCATTCATTAATATTAAATGTCACTAATATTCAAAAAAATATAAACATACTAAAATCATATGTGATATTCGTGTTAAATGAGTGCTGCATTAGTGCAGTATAATTAAATATTCTTTATACAGTTTATTATCAGAGTGCTTATTTGTTTTTCTGTGTGAACACTTGACTATAAAAATTATTTGATATAACCATCAAGTTTTGATACACAGCAAACACACACACACACACACACACACAGGAAGTACATTCTTTACCCTCATGGTCACCAACCCCCCCAACCCACCAATGCTATTTGTTTTAACGAGCTGCTGATTTGTGGAGATTAGACTTTCACAAATAACTCACTCCCTAATTTCCGTTACTGAGTCCATTTTGGAAAGAGGGAGGATGGACACCGCAGACCCCCGAGGGACTCCTTTCTGTTAGCATGCTCTGCCCTGACCCACTTCTGCATCCAGATCACCATGATGCCACAGCGGGTGTGGTTCTGAGATGTGTCCTCTGATTACAGTGGAGTCTTCATGAGAAACTGGAGCACTGGGATTAGTCCACATCTCACTCCGACACCGAGGAAGTGACAAACTTCATCATCTGAGACACTGAGGTCAGATATTCACTCCTCAGTCCAGCCAGACTGTGCTAGATTGATAGTGCACTATGGGAGTTCTTGTCATTTAGACATATAGTATAAAACTAGCCATTGAATCAGGACAAAAGTAATGGCACCCTATAAAAGGAGGAGGAGGAGTTAGTGTGTGCTGCAGTGGCTGAGCTGCTTTACCGGATGACATGCCATGCTTAGGAGGCGCTCTTTCACCATTTTAATTGCCATTTTATAATATTCAGCCTTTTATGGAACCTCAAAATACAAAAGGAATCTCAATCTCTGTTATCTCAACTAGGTAACTAGTCAGGTGAAGTAATTATCTGCTTGTTCCAGTGTGTTTGATCTGTATTATTTATCATTTTTTAAGTCCACCACCATTAGGCAGTGGTGGCTCAAGTGGTTAAGAAGATCGGGGGTTCAAGCCCCAGCACCGCCAAGTTGCCACTGCTGGGCCCTTGACCAAGGCCCTTAACCCTCTCTGCTCCAGGGGCGCTGTATCATGGCTGACCGTGCGCTCTGACCCCAACCTCCAAGGATGGGATATGCGAAGAAAAGAATTTCACTGTGCTGTAATGTATATGTGACAAATAAAGGCAATTTATTTATTATTTTGTTTATTTTACTGCTGCTTGTAACCTGTGAGCAGGTGTGTTAAAGTCTCAGTATTAGTTTCTATGGTAACATAAATCACACACGATAAATCACACATGATAAATCTCAACACCTTGACAGGGTTATCTTCTGGCCAGTGCTGTAACTTCCCACAGCGTTAGATTTATATTTAGATGAACAAAAACAGAGAGATTTTGAGGATCGCAAGTTAAAACTGTGTTCTCCATGTAGGGCAGATGTTCTGTGTGTGTGTGGAATGAGCGCATGGAAAAATGGAAGTGATATGGCCGATCAGTGAAGTGGGTTGTTATATTGAGAACATCTGCCCCAGACTCACACTCTCAGTGCTCTGGACACACCGTTCGGTATGTTTCCAGCATGAATTGAAATGTTTGGTGTGAAAAATCCTTGTTAGGGGAAATGCAGAATGTTCAGAATGCAACGTGACGACGCTAACTAACTGAGAGGTCACTGCAGTGATGTCTCACCTGAGCTTATCGGCTATGAAGATGACCCGGCGCTCCAGCAGCAGCGAGGCGAACACACACACCACCTGTCTCACACTCAGACAGCTGAAGAGGCTTTCAAAATCCACATGCTCCAACCTCGAGTCCATCGGCCTCCTCAACTCCATCACCTGAGAAGATTATTTGTTTCTTTACACTACACATATATACATACAGTATCACACACCTCATTCATGGGATTTAAACATGTATACACTCCTGGACTGTGATTGATTTAGAAGGCGTTTTTTAGAACAGCAGCTCTGACACTAATGCAGCCGCACATCACAGCTTTATTTATAACGAACGTGCTCATTTGAATGTGGTATCGTTTCTATAACAACGGCTCATTCTCAGGGACGCGTACTCTGCTAATAATAAACCAATTAAAAATGTAAGAGTTGGTCCAGTCAATGAATTTTTAAAGATAAAGGAACATATGTGACAGAGCCAGGTCTAATTTTATATAAAATCAGAAACTCGCATGACAATAAAAAAAAAAATATTACTGAAGTTTAATGTTCTCCACAGAACCCGGGCTGTCGCATGACGGACACAGGGTTCTGATCCGGATACGGCTGGTTCAGGATTTATATTAACAACCGTTCCATGTTTATATGACAGTATATTTATTTCTATTTACTTAAAAGGAATTATAATAATCTGACCTCGTTGCCTGCACCAGGCAGGAAGGTTTTGACTTTGATTGTTTTTCCGGGGGCCGGAAACGGAGATTCCATCAGACTCCGCATGAAGGGGTAGACCAGAGCTGCCGAGATCCCTCTCCTCCTCTCCACTTCGTCCAGGATCTGGGAAAAATGAGCATGTGGTTGAAGATGTGTGATGAATTCCATCCAGAGTGTGGCACGGCAACAGCACCTTTTTTTATTCTTCTTTATGATTCTTCATGAGACTGCTCAGATTTTTTAAATCATTTTTTTTTATTATCTATAATTTTCCTTCATTCTTTTTTTGATCATTTTTTGTTGGCTCAAGTCTTAAACAGCGCTTTAAATAAAACATATTTTATTACCACTTTATTACAACTAATAAAAAAAGTTTCCACGCAAACTGCGAAGGCGCCTGTTTTATTTAAAGAATTGTTTTAATCTCCCTGCATTTAATTTTCCCTTCTTCTTTATTTAAACTTTCACAGCTTTTCCCACGCTAATGACAAAGTGCTCAAGTTTCCACGCGAGGATTCTCACCGATCCGTGCGAATTCTTTCCGACTGACATTCTGAATGCACCGTTTATACGGATAATAAAATCTGTTTATCAGGACAGTACGTGTAATCCTCTGAAAAGAGGGAAGCACAGCGAGGAGTGTGTGAGTCCACTCAGTGTGTTGAGCTTTTTAAATCCTACTGCTTGTCTTCTGAATGAGTTTTAAATGATTTTGTCTCCAGTGTGATTATTGAACACAATGCTGATCACAAGTCGCCCACTGTTTCATATTTCCCTTGTGTTTTTTTTTTACCTCAGAGTGACCCCCCCCACACACACACACACCGATAGTGAAAGACCTCAGACACTAAAGATTACATTATGCTTTTGTTCTATTTAAGATTTTATTAAAAGGAGATTAACCAGCCTTTATTACTGAATTATTAGTGGATTATTCGTTGATTATTAGTGGATTATTATTGAATTATTAGTGGATTATTATTAAATTAGTGGAATATTACTGAATTATTATTGGATTATTTGTGGATTATTAGTGGGTTATTATTGAATTATTACTGAGTTATTAGTGAATTATTAATGAATTATTATTGAATTATTAGTGGGTTACTATTAAATTATCAGTGGATTATCATTGGATTATCAGTGGATTATCATTGGATTATCAGTGGATTATTATTAAACTAGCAGTGGATTAGCAGTGGATTATTTGTGGTTTATTAGTGGATTATCAGTGGATTATTATTAAATTATTAGTGGATTATTAGTGGATGATCAGTCCTTTATGTAAACACATGATATATACAGGAAAGTGATGAACAAGGCACAATAAAATGTCTCTTTCGTGTCTCACATGAGCAACAACTGAGTGAGCTCATTCCAGAGAAACACAGCCTGAACCCACAGGAGCTCAGATAAAGGAGTGGCTAAGTGAGGAAGAGTTCACAGGCAGGTATGAGCTCACCTTAGAGAACAGGTCGAAACACCCCAATCTGCTGATGACACAATACACCTCCGGGAGACGCTGTCCTTTCCCACTTGGCTAGAAAGGAAAAACACATGAATCAGCACAGAGCGTGTCATAACACAAGTGTTCACTATCACTTCCAGACTTACGGCCATGTTTAAGACTCAGACCCAGTCTCAGTGACCAAGTCCAGACTGAAGACTCATTAGTTAGGTCAAGCTTTCATTGTATAGTTTTTCTTAGGTAAAGAAGCAGATCTGCAAGGTTCATGGTCATAGAGTGATTGGTGAACTGGGATGTTTGGATGCTGTCTCATTACCCTTCTCACATGGTCACTCAGGTTTGCTGACTGTGAAGCGGTTGGACGCTTTATGTCCATCATGTCTTGTCATGATGTCATAGCTAGTCTTGTTGGAGTCCCATCATATGATCACATGCATACCTAATATTCTGTCTATTTGTCTGTCTGTCTCTCTCTCTCTTTGTCTCTCTCTCTCTACATGCTACTCCAGAGCTCCCAGTGCTCCTGACCGCTTCTCCTCTCTGCACCTGCCCGATCCACCCTGATGCTCTTCTTCTGCTTGGAGTCTCATCAGTTGAAGCTGCTCACTGCTGCTGAGGATGTTCTACATGGAATCTGGAGATACATGGGATAGCTGTGGATAGAACCACTTAGAGCTCATGGAGATGACTGGACTGTAACTGACCTGAACAGTTTTGCCCTGAAACAGCGTTGATAATGTGAATCTGAATTTATAACTATAATGAATCTACCAGTCACATAACTGCATGGTTTGACCATATAATATCCACATAAATTATACATTATTATACATTATTACATTTAAGGAATACACTTAAATGTATAATGTATATCCAAAGTTTATATATTTCTGTAAAGCTGCTTTTGTAGCAATGTCCACTGTTAAAATCACTACACAAATAAAATGATGAATTGAATTTATAGTGCTTAAACACAGAGGACACATTAAAAATGGTCAAACTCTTAAAATGCTGCTTAATATAAAAATATTAATATAAAAACAAGAAAAATTCAGTAATTTTGTTTTTTCCCCCCTCTCTCTTCATTTTATAAAGGAAATGTTGTGATGATTGTGAAGTGGACATGTACACACTAACCTGAGTGAGAACACATTAAACCAGATCATCTGATCTGAGTTTAGAAGCCTTCATTCAATTTCACACCTTCATGTTGAATCCTGTCTACATTAAAAGACTAGATTTTCTGTTTAATTAAATACATAAATTCATGCATGGAATTATATGAAGCCATGTTTGAATAAATATTATTATAAAAAAATAAATATTTATAAAAAAAAATTTCCATTAAAAAAAATACTTTGAGAATCTGAGAGATGAGCTGGTGAAGAAGAGCTGTGTTATCTGTTGTTTTAAAAACAACCCACTTCACCTGTATTATCAGGCTTTAAATGTTTTTTGTTTTAAAGTATGCAGATGAGATCATTCAGGTACTGCCTCTATTCAGGTACTGCCTCTATTCAGGGACTGCCTCTATTCAGACGCCTCAGGATGTTTTATAACCCTTCTTCCTGGTTAAAAGTGACTCAGAGGTGGTGTGTGTGCTGGAGGAAATCAGGTATTGATCTCAGAACGTCTTCTGTTCTAAACAACAGGTGCATTCCCACAGTCCTGTACACGACTGCTTAATAACAGCCCAGCTTTTTACTAAGCCATCCATGAGGTGGTCAGAGAAAGAAGTGTCTCTAAAAACACACACACACACACACAGAATTTTCCGTTCCACATTTCCATATTAGGCATGCATGTCTGCATTTCTCCCCTGCTGGCTCTTCAGAAATAAATAGTTAAGCGGAGAATGTGGAGCTGAGCGAAATCCTCAGGAATGTTTCCCCCTGTGCCAGCCCCTGGACTTCCTCTTAGCAGAAATTTCACCACAAAAACAAAAACACACAACACTGGGACATCCGCACGCTATTTACGGCCAAAGAAACGATACTTTAGCCTGATTTATTCCGAAAGGTCTAACAAATCTGATCAGTTTCCAGAATTGGAAACACACAGCACATAAATTTTATAAAGCTTTAATAGGAAAAATCTGACTCACACTCACTTTACTGATGTGGCATGTGAGGAGGAAAACACTCTGGGATTTGCTGTTCTAGGAAAATAATCCACAACTGGGTGGTTAGTGTTCCCACGTCCCTGACTGTTTATTCCTCTTACACCACAGCAGTTTTTTTACAGAAATCATATCCTATTAGCACAAGAGCATTTATATAAACTGGTGATGTGCATCTGCACTACTGTCAGGGCTGCTGTTATAGAGAACTAATCAACACCTGACCAACAACATCTCAACTGAGTGCTGAGGTGTTCTACTAACAGTCAAGATCATCATACAATTCTACAATCTCTCTCTCTCTCTCTTTCACTCTCTCTCTCTCTCTACCCCCCCTCTCCACCCCCCCTCTCTTTCTCTCTCTCTAACTACCCCCCCCCCCTCTCTCTACCCCCCCCCCCCTCTTAAAGGAATGCCATTAAACAGAGGACAACATGTTTATGAGCAGCTGCTCCTCTTTGGAAAAAAGATAAAGGAGTAAAGATACAGAGTGAGCTCCTACTGAAGTGTCTGAGAAGACCTCACTTAAACTCTATTCATGGGTTCACCCTGTAATTATGATATATAGAAGCATTAGAAATACGAACCCTACAGACGCTACACTCAAACAGAGAAGAGAAAGAGAAAGTAATGGAGTGAGACGGGGCAGAGCTTACCAGGAGCCGCCGACAGTATCCGAAACGCCGACTACCGTCTTCTCCTGTCAGCATGAAGGAGAACGTCTCACTGCAAATCACACACACACACACACACACACACACACACAAAGGGTTTTTTGGCAGTTTTCAGAACTGTGGCTTTGTTAAACAATGAACATGGAAAGAAATATCCTAGGAACTTCTTTATACATTTAAAAATGCAAGAAATGATAAATATTCATGATTATGCAAATTAGAAATGCCCCCATGTCCTCTTGAGCTCCAGAGGGTCAGCTAAGATGGAGTGACAGACCATGCTTTCTGGGTAGGCGGGGCTTACTCTCTCTCTTTCTCTCTCCCCGCTGTTAATGACAATGACTCTGGCCATTCAGCTCAGTAGAGGGCAGTTAGTCCTACTGTCTGACGCTGTGTGACGCAGCCTGAGAAGAACTGGGGTTTATTTATGTGTCATGGAGGAAGCATATGATAGCCTTCGCTCTCCATGTTTGGCTGATTGTCATATAATAGACGAGAGTTTGGTCAAAACACAACAAACAAGAAAAAACAACCAATTTTCATACACAGGGCAGACCACGCCCACAAGGAAGTAGAGATCATTACACTCCCACAAGAGATAAACTAAAGTGAAATGTGTGACTTTTCTTATTGTGTTCAAAACGTTCCAATAACAATTAGCACTAATATAGTGATAATTAGCTAGCTAGCTTAGAATGTAGGTTCTGCAGCTAAAAACAAAGTTAAAAATTCCTAAATGAAAGTCCAAATGAATGACGTCTAATCAGAGGTGACTGAATATTTGAGTACCTGCTGTACTCGGACACGGGGCTCCAGTCTTTAGCATCGGGGAAGCAGAACTGCGGGATGGCTTTGAGGCGCTGCTCGGCTTCTCGCATCTGTTTGGTCGGCCTCTCCAGCTAAAAATAAAGGGTAAGAAAGAAAAATTTAAAAAATAAATATGCATAGTTACACAAATCACACGGTGCAGAATTTTTTTAAATTATTTTTAGCCCTCGCTGCTATGTGAAATATGTTCAGCACAATCATCTCCCTCTAAAAAGGTTGCCCCCCGACCCCGTCCCCAGTGCCCCATTATTCCAAATCGAGATGATGACATCATCAGGGTCGACCCTCTGGATGGCAGCCAACATATTTCCAAGTTTCTCAAGGGGACACGGTCACTGGGCCACATCTGGGATAATTAAAGAACTATTTCAACATATTTATGGGATCCAGACTCCTGGCAACATGATTTAGTGTTATTACCATACACGAAGACAAGCTGAAAGGATCCAATCTCAGAGTCTGAGTTCTGGCTGTAAGGGCACCTTTAACATCCTGAACTCATTATACAGACATTTCTGAAGCGCTGCAGAGAAACTACTTTCAAGCAATGTTTTGCTACCATGATGTCACACTTTTTGTACCATTTCTACACTATGTGTAATTATTTTTTATGTAAATTGATCATTGTTATAAAGAGGAAAAGAAGCAGGTTGGAATGGGTGGAGAAAGGTGTCGGGAGTTCTGTGTGATAGAAAAATTTCAGCAAGAATCAAAGGGAAGGTGATACAGGACAGTGGTGAGA
This sequence comes from Hemibagrus wyckioides, assembly GCF_019097595.1. Taxonomy (NCBI): domain Eukaryota; kingdom Metazoa; phylum Chordata; class Actinopteri; order Siluriformes; family Bagridae; genus Hemibagrus; species Hemibagrus wyckioides. The sequence continues at coordinate 679,563 of NC_080719.1, forward strand.
CCGGCCATGCTGTATGGTTTAGAGACAGTGCCACTGAGACAGAGACAGGAGTCAGAGCTGGAGGTAGCAGAGCTGAAGATGTTGAGGTTCTCTTTGGGAGGGACACGGTTGGACAGGATTAGGAACGAGTACATCAGAGGGACAGCTCATGTTGGACGTTTTGGAGACAAAGTTAGGGAGGCCAGGTTAAGATGGTTTGGACATGTCCAGAGGAGGGAGAGTGAGTATATTGGTAGGAGAATGTTGGACATGGAGCTGCCAGGCAGGAGGAAAAGAGGAAGGCCAAAGAGGAGGAATATGGATGTAATAAATGAGGATATGAAGCTAGTGGGTGTAAGTGTTGAGGATGCAGAAGATAGGGATAGGTGGAGAGAGATGATTCACTGTGGAGACCCCTGAAGGGAAAAGACCAAAGAAGAAGAAGAAGATCATTGTTATAAAGATATTGATGATATCTTCACTATATAAAGAACACTGATCATCATTTATCACTATAATGGTATTATATCATAATCATTAGATTATATCACACAAAGGTTAACATTAGATGCAGTGTTAGGGGTGGGGTTAGGGGTGGAGTTAGGGGCATAGTAAACATTCATACCTATTCTCTTCTTACGATGTATGAAATTAGAAAAATTGTGAGATCAGACTCATGCTGCACAGTGTGTTAAAGATCTGATGTGTATTTAACAGGACACTAATAAACAGTAGAATACTCTGTGTGATACAGCAGCCCCTGCTCTGGACCACGGTGTTCTCTTCCTCACACGCTACCTTAGGGAACTGGTAGGAGACCTCTGGTGTGTATGAGTTCTTAGTGGGCTTCTTCTTCAGAGAAACCACGACAAAGTACTCAAACAGCTCGCGTTCCTGCCACTCGATGAGCTGCAGCTCCAGTGTGCGGTAACTCGGGGCACGACGGAGGATGGACTGCAGCTTCAGGAGTCTCTGAGTGTGAGCTGAGAAACATAAACACACACTGTACACATATACACACATTCACATTCACTATCTATACATCCTCTACTTATATATACTTAAACATGAAAGGTTTGAAGTTTGAAGATGGAGTACTACAACAAAACTCAGGAGAATGTTCTCTCAGACAATAATCTAGTTACAGGCTTTACATATCTGTGTCATCAGTGACTGAACAATTAAATAAACAAATAAATAACTAAGACCTGCATTCAAATGCAACAAGCTATGTCAGTATTTACATAGGGAAAGTTCCTGGTATTCAGAGTCGAGTTACTCAGCTGGGGGAGTAACTCGAAGAGGAATTGCTGAGTATCTAAACATTCACCTTTAGACCTGGAAAAATAACCAGGGGATAGAAAATACAGACAAAAAACAGCTTCTCTTTTCTTGCTGTCAATTTTGACATGATATAAACGCAATGAAATATATATATATATATTAAACAAATAATAATATGTATATAATAATATATACTAATATATAAAATAAATAAACAAATAAATAATATGATGTGAAGTATATCACCAAAATATTATTGTACAATTAGAGCTAGTTGTAAAGATCAAATTAATAACTGCTTTAATTTAACTTCCACATTCATTATTCAGCAGCACAGAGAATAGCACTTGATCCAGAGCAGACTGATATTTTATTATTTACAAATTTATGAATGAGATTCTAAATTGAGGTCATAAAATCATGTGTGTGTGGGGGGGGGCTGTAGGAGACTTTTATTTTATTTTGATTTGTTGAATTAATAAAATAAAGTCAGTGCTGCTGTTTATTTGATGCACTCTGCTGAGACAGGAGAAACTCAGAAACTCAGGAGACAGCCATAAATTAATTAATTAATTAATTAATTAATTAATTAATAATCAAACCAAAGCAGAGTGTTATTATTCAGTGTAACGTGCTGAACTCTCACCTTTGAACCTGTCATCAGAGTCACTCTCACTTTCGCTGTTATCATCTGCAAACAGAAAAAAAATTCTCTGATGTCAAAGGTTATTTTGCTGAAACTATGTCTGGACCGACTACTGACCCGTGGGGTGAGATTTTAAAAACGTTTACAGTATATTATCATTAATACTAAGAAAAAGTCTACCTCTGAGAGACGCCGTCTCTATATTAGACAGAGAGAGCTTCTTCAGTCTCTTCTTCCCTCTTTTTGTACAGAAGATGGAGTTTATTCTCTGCACCACCTAAAGAGGGAGAATGATGGAATGAACACTGAAGCAGCAAAACACTTCCAGGAACGCTCGCTATAATCCGCGTGACGGAGTACGGGATAAATCCTGGACCAAATCTTCACAGCATGTGGTTGTGGTGGAGTCATTTTACCGCTGCTCTTCTGTCACTGCCCGTAAGTACAACTCAGAAAACCTTCTTGTTACTGCTGCGTAGGCACGAACCAGCAGACTGAGGAATTCCTCACACTTAAAAAAAAAAAAAACACTCAAGAGACCAAACATTGCTCTAAAAACTACTACAGAAGATCAGAAACACGGCTGAACAAAGATCCAGGAAGTGTCTGTGTGCTCGGATAACTGAAAACAAACTCCTTCAGTTCTATCATGTCTCCTGAACTTATTCAATTCCATTTGTAATAGAATTATTCTGGAGTTTTATTTAATGAAATGCACACTGAAGTCGTTACAGCTGTCAGATAAGCAGTGCCAAGATCAGGGAGAAAAAACAGAGAAAAAACAGAGAAAAACGAAGAAGTCTAAAATTCTGAAAATGGTAGAGTCATGTTTTTTTAACATTAAAGCTAGTACTTATGAATATTAAAATAAGTGCCCAGGAGAAGCAGAACACTGTCACTACAGCAATCACATCATTCTAAATAAAAAAAGAGAGAGAGAAAAAACAACACCACATTTTAGGATTCCTACACGGAATTCTAAATTTATGCTTTTATAGGGAAAAAAATTACCTACAAACTTTTGCATATTATCCCGCACAGGTACTGAGTTCTGGATTGTGATTGGTCAGAAGGTTATCATTATCATTTCTATAGTAACAGCTCTTTCACCAGGCATTGTACATTGTTCCGTTTCTTGAGCTGGTTTGTAATGGGAGTGCTCCAGCCTACCTTGGGGACTCGTCTCTGTCTGCGGGAGGCCAGTGTGTCGCTGGCGCTGCTCAGGCCATCGTCCAGCAGGCTGCAGGAGGGAGATGATAACTGGGGCAGCAGCAGCATGTCATCATGACTGTGTCTCTTGGACAAACGAGACAAGCGGTGGCTCTTCCTGTCAACTTGGCCCAGGAGACGCAGCGACTGACTGCTGGGCTTAGATGGGAGCTGGAGGTAGAGAGGGACAAGAAACATTTCTGGCACAGGTCTGTCTGTGTTTAGTGTGTGTGTGTTTAGTGTGTGTGTGTGTGTGTGTTTAGTGTGTGTGTGTGTGTGCATGCATGTGTGTGAGACAACCTGTGAAAAACCTTTCAAACAAATTATGACGTTTACAACATATAGGTGTGAAAACTGAAAAGTGTGCTGCTCTACTGTGTTAAAAGGAGAACATCATCTAGACTGGAAAGTTCCTGATGTTCAGAGTCGGGTTACACAGCTGCTTACATGAACTTCCTGAGTGCCACATTCAGATTATTAACATATAAGTGAGGGAGTGAGTGAAAGACAGAGAGAGAGAGAGAGAGAGAGAGAGAGAGAGAGAGACAGACAGAGAGAGAGAGAGAAAAAGAAAGAGTGGGTGAGAGAGAGAGTAAACTTCATTAATCATAGTGTTTTTATTTCACAAATCAAACAAGGTTAAGAATGAAAGATCTGAGCCAGTGAGTGAGCATGGTGCTGTTATATATATTCAGTGGAATGATGAGTGGAAAGTTAAAATCCTTCAAAATTTCAGTGGTGAGATGGAATTACCTGGGGAGGTGTAGTGGACTTCCTGTCTTGGGAGGTCCATGTCCTGTTGAGTGAGTCATTAGACCTCTCGGGTAACAGGCGAGACTTGCGGGCCAGACCTCTCCCTTTCAGGTCCACATCCTCATATGGATTCTCTTTCATAGACTCTGAGAGCAGACGAGAGAGAGAGACAGAGAGGGAGAGACAGAGAGAGAGAGAGAGAGAGAGAGAGAGAGAGAGAGAGAGAAAGAGGGAGAGAGAGTGGGGGGGCAGAGAGAGAGAGAGACAGAGAGAGAGAGGGAGAGAGAGAGGCAGAGAGAGAGGGTTAGGGCTGAGACATAAACTAAACACAGAGAGCAGACTTAAAAGCAGCGAAAGTTAACATGACTGAGTGGGAGAGAGGGAGAGATTCAGAGGGAGAGGGCAGGAGGGCAAACGGAAGTGATTGGGGGAGAGAAAGGCAACATCGGCGGCAGCAAATGAGAGCTGCTGAATAGTAATGTGCATTACTGTAATAACACAAAAACTAACCACACTACATAATACAATACAATACAATACAATACAATACAATACAATATAATATAATATTCAGACATTTTACGAGATACACTAGCAATATTACACATATAGGAAGCTCTTAATAAGGATCCATTACAGCTAAATCTGCAGCTCTACAATTAAACCCACATCTAGAATGAGAAAATGACGAGCTGGGAAACAGAGTGGACTGACATGTGATCTGCATGCCAGCCGTCTTTAGCCTGGGAACAATATGGAAAAGTCCAGAAAAATAAAAACATATCACATGACATGTGGGCTGCTGATCTGAACCCCATCGCTACCAAAACACAGGCTTGCTCTAAATATACACCGAAATAGCTTCACAAACGCAAGCAAAGTGGCGCCTGCCTATACGGCATGCTCGGACTCCACAGCAGGGAAACAGCCACGGTTACGGCTTTTCTGTGTCATGTGGGTGTGAAGCGGTGGAGCGCTGAGAGCAGCTGTGAGAGAGACCATCACAGGGCCGCTGCGTTGCTCCGTAACGCTGCGTAATGAAGCCACATAATGACAGCTAACTGGGAGAAATGACATGCTGCTCGGTCCATGTGCACTTACAAAGACAAAAAACAACTTAAACACACACACACACTGTATAAACACAATTACACAACACAGGAGTGTGAGTCTTTTTACAGCTCAAACACACAGAGCTGCATGATTTAGAGAAAGAAGAAGAACTGAGGGAAGTTCAAGATCTTTATAATGGACAGAGAATTCATTTCTTCACGTATTCCAGCTGAGGAAGGTCAGAGCACAGGGGCAGTTTTGATACAGCCCCCTGGAGCAGGGAGACGTTAAGGGCCTTGCTCAATTGTCCAGCAGTGGAGCTTGGAGGTGTTGGTGCTTGAACCCTGACCTTCTGATCAACATCCCAGAGCGTTAACCAGTTGAACCACCACTGCCCCCAATTCACCATGAACAACAATTTTTGCAGGAGAATTCTCATCATGATTCTTTGATAAATTTATAAAGAGAGATGTGTTTATTTATTAAATCATTACTTTACTGTACATGAGCATGGGGTGTGTCTTGCCTCATCTGTTTTATACATTTATTCAGTGTTAAATTAACACAAGTGTGGATTTGTATCGTTGTATCCACACACACACACACACACACACACACACACACATACACACACACACAAACTGTTACACAGCCTTTCACACAGTGTAACAGTGTGTAATCAGTGTGTTATTAACAGTGTTATTATCAGTGTGTTATTATCAGTGTGTTATTATCAGTGTATTATTAACAGTGTATTATTAACAGTGTATTATTAACAGTGTATTATTATCAGTGTGTTATTATCAGTGTGTTATTAACAGTGTTATTATCAGTGTGTTATTAACAGTGTGTTATTAACAGTGTTATCAGTGTGTTATTAACAGTGTGTTATTAACAGTGTATTATTATCAGTGTGTTATTATCAGTGTTATTATTATCAGTGTGTTATTATCAGTGTGTTATTAAGAGTGTTATTATTATCAGTGTGTTATTAAGAGTGTTATTATCAGTGTGTTATTATCAGTGTGTTATTAAGAGTGTTATTATTATCAGTGTGTTATTAAGAGTGTTATTATTATCAGTGTGTTATTATCAGTGTGTTATTAAGAGTGTTATTATTATCAGTGTGTTATTAAGAGTGTTATTATCAGTGTGTTATTATCAGTGTGTTATTAACAGTGTGTTATTATCAGTGTGTTATTATCAGTGTTATTATTATCAGTGTGTTATTATCAGTGTTATTATTATCAGTGTGTTATTAAGAGTGTTATTATCAGTGTGTTATTATCAGTGTGTTATTAACAGTGTGTTATTAACAGTGTGTTATTATCAGTGTGTTATTAAGAGTGTTATTATCAGTGTGTTATTATCAGTGTGTTATTATCAGTGTTATTATTATCAGTGTGTTATTAAGAGTGTTATTATTATCAGTGTGTTATTAAGAGTGTTATTATCAGTGTGTTATTATCAGTGTGTTATTAACAGTGTGTTATTATCAGTGTGTTATTATCAGTGTTATTATTATCAGTGTTATTATTATCAGTGTGTTATTATCAGTGTTATTATTATCAGTGTGTTATTAAGAGTGTTATTATCAGTGTTATTAACAGTGTGTTATTAACAGTGTGTTATTATCAGTGTGTTATTAAGAGTGTTATTATCAGTGTGTTATTATCAGTGTGTTATTATCAGTGTGTTATTAACAGTGTTATTATCAGCGTGTTATTAACAGTGTATTATTATCAGTGTGTTATTATCAGTGTGTTATTATCAGTGTTATTATTATCAGTGTGTTATTAAGAGTGTTATTATCAGTGTGTTATTAAGAGTGTTATTATCAGTGTGTTATTATCAGTGTTATTATTATCAGTGTGTTATTAAGAGTGTTATTATCAGTGTGTTATTATCAGTGTGTTATTATCAGTGTGTTATTAACAGTGTGTTATTAACAGTGTGTTATTAAGAGTGTTATTATCAGTGTGTTATCAGTGTGTTATTAACAGTGTTATTATCAGTGTGTTATTATCAGTGTTATTATCAGTGTGTTATTAACAGTGTGTTATTATCAGTGTGTTATTAACAGTGTTATTATCAGTGTGTTATTATCAGTGTGTTATTAACAGTGTGTTATTAACAGTGTGTTATTAACAGTGTATTATTATCAGTGTGTTATCAGTGTTATTATTTTCAGTGTGTTATTAACAGTGTTATCAGTGTTATTAACAGTGTTATTATCAGTGTGTTATTATCAGTGTGTTATTAACAGTGTTATTATCAGTGTTATTATCAGTGTGTTATTAACAGTGTTATTATCAGTGTGTTATTAACAGTGTTATTATCAGTGTGTTATTATCAGTGTGTTATTAACAGTGTTATTATCAGTGTGTTATTAACAGTGTTATTATCAGTGTGTTATTAACAGTGTTATTATCAGTGTGTTATTATCAGTGTGTTATTATCAGTGTTATTAACAGTGTTATTATCAGTGTGTTATTAACAGTGTTATTATCAGTGTGTTATTAACAGTGTTATTATCAGTGTGTTATTATCAGTGTGTTATTATCAGTGTGTTATTAACAGTGTTATTATCAGTGTGTTATTAACAGTGTGTTATTAACAGTGTATTATTATCAGTGTGTTATTATCAGTGTGTTATTATCAGTGTGTTATTATCAGTGTGTTATTATCAGTGTTATTATTTTCAGTGTGTTATTAAGAGTGTTATTATCAGTGTGTTATTATCAGTGTGTTATTATCAGTGTGTTATTAACAGTGTTATTATCAGTGTGTTATTAACAGTGTGTTATTAACAGTGTATTATTATCAGTGTGTTATTATCAGTGTGTTATTATCAGTGTGTTATTATCAGTGTGTTATTATCAGTGTGTTATTAACAGTGTTATTATCAGTGTGTTATTAACAGTGTTATTATCAGTGTGTTATTAACAGTGTTATTATCAGTGTGTTATTATCAGTGTGTTATTATCAGTGTTATTAACAGTGTTATTATCAGTGTGTTATTAACAGTGTTATTATCAGTGTGTTATTAACAGTGTTATTATCAGTGTGTTATTATCAGTGTGTTATTATCAGTGTGTTATTAACAGTGTTATTATCAGTGTGTTATTAACAGTGTGTTATTAACAGTGTATTATTATCAGTGTGTTATTATCAGTGTGTTATTATCAGTGTGTTATTATCAGTGTTATTATTTTCAGTGTGTTATTAAGAGTGTTATTATCAGTGTGTTATTAACAGTGTGTTATTATCAGTGTGTTATTATCAGTGTTATTAACAGTGTTATTAACAGTGTATTATTATCAGTGTGTTATTATCAGTGTGTTATTATCAGTGTGTTATTATCAGTGTTATTATTTTCAGTGTGTTATTAAGAGTGTTATTATCAGTGTGTTATTAACAGTGTGTTATTATCAGTGTGTTATTATCAGTGTTATTAACAGTGTTATTAACAGTGTATTATTATCAGTGTGTTATTATCAGTGTTATTATTTTCAGTGTTATTAAGAGTGTTATTATCAGTGTGTTATTATCAGTGTGTTATTATCAGTGTGTTATTATCAGTGTGTTATTAACAGTGTGTTATGTTATCATCAGTGTGTTATTATCAGTGTGTTATTATCAGTGTGTTATTATCAGTGTTATTAACTGTGTTTTATTAACAGTGTGTTATTAACAGTGTGTTATTAACAGTGTGTTATTAACAGTGTGTTATGTTATCATCAGTGTGTTATTATCAGTGTTATTAACTGTGTTTTATTAACAGTGTGTTATTAACAGTGTGTTATTAACAGTGTGTTATTATGTTATTATCAGTGTGTTATTATCAGTGTTATTAACTGTGTTTTATTAACAGTGTATTATTAACAGTGTTATTATGTTATTATCAGTGTGTTATTATCAGTGTTATTAACTGTGTTTTATTAACAGTGTTATTATGTTATTATCAGTGTGTTATTATCAGTGTTATTAACAGTGTTTTATTAACAGTGTGTTATTAACAGTGTGTTATTAACAGTGTGTTATTATGTTATTATCAGTGTGTTATTATCAGTGTTATTAACTGTTTTATTAACAGTGTTATTAACAGTGTGTTGTTATTATCAGTGTGTTATCAACAGTGTGTTATTAACAGTGTGTTATTAACAGTGTGTTATTATGTTATTATCAGTGTGTTATCAACAGTGTGTTATTAACAGTGTGTTAGTTATTATCAGTGTGTTATTATGTTATTATCAGTGTGTTATTATCAGTGTTATTAACTGTGTTTTATTAACAGTGTGTTATTAACTGTGTTATTAACAGTGTGTTATTATGTTATTATCAGTGTGTTATTATCAGTGTTATTAACTGTGTTTTATTAACAGTGTGTTATTAACTGTGTTATTAACAGTGTGTTATTATGTTATTATCAGTGTGTTATTATCAGTGTTATTAACTGTGTTTTATTAACAGTGTGTTATTAACTGTGTTATTAACAGTGTGTTATTATGTTATTATCAGTGTGTTATCAACAGTGTGTTATTAACAGTGTGTTATTAACAGTGTGTTATTGTTATTATCAGTGTGTTATCAACAGTGTGTTATTAACAGTGTGTTATTAACAGTGTGTTATTGTTATTATCAGTGTGTTATCAACAGTGTGTTATTATCAGTGTGTAATTAACAGGGTGTAATTATGTTATTAACAGTGTGTTATTAACAGTGTGTTATTATCAGTGTGTTATCAACAGTGTTATTAACAGTGTGTAATTGTTATTATCAGTCTGTTACTATCAGTGCATTATTAACAGTATGTTATTAACAGTGTGTTATTATCGGTGCGTTATTATCGGTATGTTATCATGTTATTACAATCATATAAATGTAATAAATATTGTGATGTGATATTTCTGATGTATTGCCCAGCCCTAATTCTGAGCTCAGTGCAGCCCAGAGTGTGTACACTCCTCTGGAAATAATCAGTATTCTAAAAAAACACACGCACCCTCAATGTCAACTGAGGTGTTTAACAGAACAATGGGTCCTTTGTTGAGGCACCACAGAGTCTCAGTCACACGGCCTGAAACGATTGGTCACTGTCTCTGAAAGCTGAAACAACCGCAGCACAATGAGAGCTCCACGCCAGTCTTCTTATTCAATTGTATAAAAAAAAAATCATAAGCCTAGAAAACATCATCAGATTAAAAAAACAAAAAGGGAAAGCTCTGGTACATTCGTCTGTCTGTCTGTCTGTCTGTCTGACTGTCCGTCTGTCTGTCATCTCGTCAGTCCTCGGGCGCTCATTCCTCCAGCCAACTTTACGACGTCTGGTGCCAGAACCCCATCAGCAGCAGTCCAGTTTTATGATCTGGCCATGAGGCAAGAAACATGTGCTGTGTGTCAGTGAGAAGCTCCTCAGGGTCCGAGCATTAGAGCAGATACAGGTCATTTCCTGATGTAAAGGAATGCGGCACATAAACCCGAGCGAGTAGCAGGTCACTCTGAGAGCGGGCA